>NW_027506867.1:2826361-3126361 GCF_052324685.1 Brachyhypopomus gauderio
CGCTGATGGTCCCTACCGCCTTGCTCTTGCTCTGCCGATTCTTCCCACGCCTCTCTTTCTCCATCTGATACTGGCAGGACACAGAGCTCAGACGCCCCTCGACATAACTGCCCCCCCCCCCCCCCCCCCCACGTCTCGTTTGCCCCGTTCCCGTCCCCAACACATCCCCTTTTCTCTGGTCTCTGTCCATTTCCCCCTTTAATGCTACTCCCCCCTTTAAGTTTCTCTCCCTTTTCCCTCTGTCGCTTTCTCTCGCCATTACCGAACCTCTCCCTTCACCCTGGGACTTGCTGCTCATTCTTGTAATTCCCCCCCACCCCCCCCACCCCTCTGGACATTCAATGTACTGGTGCAGCACATATGTGGAATAATAAACACAGGAGTGCATGTTATACTGGAACGTTAATAACTTCCATGGCTCCAGAACTGTGCCAAATCTCTGCACGCATGGACAAAGGGGTATTTTTGCAAAAAAAAAAAACAAATAAAACCTTTGATTTTTGTTCACTCAAAATGAAATGTTGAATGTCTGACATTGACACGATGCTCAATTGGTACTAATGGGCCCCAAAGTGTGCCAGGAAAATATCCCCCCCCACCATTGCACCACCACCACCAGCCTGAACTGTTGATACAAGGCAGGATGGATCCATCCTTTCATGTTGTTGACGCCAAATTCTGACCCTACCATCCGAATGTCGCAGCAGAAATCGAGACTAATCAGACCAGGCAACTTTTTGCCCAATTTTGGTGAGCCTGTGTGAATTGTAGAGACTACTGTTTCCTGTTCTTAGCTGACAGGTGTGGTACCCCGGTGTGGTCTTCTGCTGCTGTAGCCCATTACCTCAAGGTTTGACTTGGAGCTTGGAGCACAGCCTCAAATGGTTTAAAACTCATTGAACAACAACGCCAACTAACGCCAACTAGCAGCAAGTGACCAAAGCACGAAATGTATTTTGTTTACAAAAGTCACGAGTTGGGTCGGATTCCGAAGTTTTGTTCAGAGACAAAATTCTCTCTAAATTTTGCATAAGAACTCAGAATATGTCGAGTGCTGAGGAGGTCGAGTTCCGGGGCATGCATGCATGCATGCATGCATGCATGCATCACACACACACACACACACACACACACACACACACACACACACACACACACACACACACACACACACACACACACACATAAACTTTATTTTGTTTGCCCCATTGAACAAGGTTTGGCATGCAGATAATGACATATGGTTCTTGTCTTTCCTTGCCAAGAGTGCAACACAAAAATTAGCCATAGGCAGGTTAGCATAGTTCATCATCATACAGAACCTCACTGAACCATAATAAGATCAGCATAGTATAGCGCATCAATTCACAGAAGCAGAACAAGGCCAGCACTGCACCAGCAAATCCCCCATCTAGAACCATAATGAGGATAACAGGATAGCATAGCAGCACTGCCCACAACTTAGCATAGCGCAGACTAGCACTTGTAACTTCCCAGAACCGACCCAAAACAAAAACCATACAGGTTAGCATAACAAAGCGCAAGATTTACAGAACCACAAAGTAATACAACATAGCCAGAGGCACAGCTTGCCACCAGGCAACCAGGCAACCTCTTGGGGCCCCAGGCCAGTGGGGGGGGGCCTGAGGGCTGACAAACTTTAAACTACAGCAGTGGCAACGTGAAAAATCTTCAATGACAATGTGAAACCTGAATTCCTTAAATGGGCCCTGTGAATTTTTGCCTAGGGGCTCAACAGACTAGAATCTAGTGTTGTCAAAAAATTCGATATATCGATACGTATCGATACTGAACATTCTGAAACGGTACAATACTCGTTTCCCTTAAGTATCGATTCTTTTTACATAAAATGCGCTTTCGTTTGACCCACCCAAGCTGCCGTAATGCACAGGACAGTTTGTAATGCTAATATGGCAGCTAAAGCAAACGCAGTGCTGTTGGATTCGAAGCAGATACAGATGGAAAACCGAAGGATATGAACAAGCCCGTTTGCAATGGGTGCTTTTGGAACATTTCAACGAAGGGCGCTAAAGCCTGGTTGAGTGACCATAGCGCTCGACTCCGCGTCCACCTCGCGCGAACCTCCGCGAGCGGTGGAGGCTTTATACTTTCCGCTTTGCAGTGTTGTCCGAAACTATATGTGGTAGTATAAAAGAAACACCCCTCAAAACAGGGGAATGAACACTTACCTGACGAATTTTAATGCTGCTTTGTGTTTCAGTGTGTTTCAGGTTTGAAAAGTGCTGCAATTTAGGCTAAAGTACTTGAAAATGTTGAAATTGTAACTACTTCGTTTCACAACAAATATCTGTCTGATTGAACAGTTCTTTTGTGTTAACAAATACGAGCATCTTGTTAACACAAAGGGGAGAGACAGACGCTTGTCTCAGTGCTGCAGAACCCAAATCAGCTGAGGTGCATGAGGGGATCAGAGGGGTGGGGCCGATTTGTCTTAGGACAAAAGGGTGGCGCCCCCCGAAAGCAGCTGAAATCAAAACCAAATGCCTGCACACACACACACACACACACACACACACACACACACACAACATCGAGAGGTTAACCACCATTCAGGCGGATCAGACTCCCGACACAGAACCGCGATGCTGCCAAATGACGAATGGTTTCCACATGTTACTTGTGATCGGGTGCTGATCGCGCCACACTAAACATCTGCGATCCTCTTCCAGAGCTCGAGGGGAGGGGCCGCATAAGGCCACGCCCATTTCAGGCGCAAAGGCGTTTGGTTCTGCTTAGAACCAGACTGTCCGATCGATACGGACACCAATGTAATTGATCTGCACGCTCACTTAAGGAATGAGAGCTTGACCAACATACACACGACCAATACGCCACACTTCCATCATCACACACACACACACACACACACACACACACACACACACACACACACACACGTGCCACCTGTGCGTCCAGACTCCAAGACACAAGCCCAGTCCTGCAGCAGCACAAAGCACTGCGGCCGATTAAGCCACTGCCAGAATCCTTCCTGCTTTTGTTTCAACCGGAGTGGGGAATAAAGGTTCCTGAAGTAGAGCTTTTCAGCCTCACACAAGACCGCCAGGAGCTCCCCAAAGGGAGCGGGGGAGAGTGTATCGTTTCTCAGCCCTTCGCATAAATATGCACACGATCTTCCAGGGTCCTTCCGAGCGTCCGTGAAGGCGAGTCGCGGCCTCTAAGACCTCGGCGGAGGACGAGCGAACTCGATCGCTCCCCGGAGAGAGGGATGGGGTGGAGGGGATCAGTCATCAAACAAGAGTGGAGGAGGAGGAGGAGTGGAGGAGGAGGAGGAGTGGAGGAGGAGGAGGAGTCAGTGATGTTACTGCGTGTTTGGGTCTTGACTGGAAAACAACGCCGCGAGCACACACATAAAAACGAAAGTTCTTCTAGGTCATGGGAACCTCTCCCTGTTTGATCCTCTCTCTCTCTCTCGCCAAACACCCCCATCCCCCTTAAACAGTGAAGTTCCTTCATTCTGTCAGGGCAGCTCCACCCCAACCCACAGGCAAGGGCAGCACAAAAACACAAAACACCCCCCCCCCCCCCCCCCCCCCCCACCGGCATTATTATTAACGCATTCATAAAGAATGATGACGGATGCTAATCCGTCCAAATCGATTAGCGACACCGCAGGATGAAGGGACGAAAAGCACGCGGCATACTAGACATCAAACGGCTCTCCTAGCCTGCGGAGCCAGAGCACCGGTCCAGGAGTGTTACGGGGACACACCCATTAACCTTTACGGGGCCCCGGCCCACGTCCTGAAGCCTTGGGGCTGGGCTGAAGAACATTTGCTATGGATGAGTCCACATGAGAACAGTCAGAGGTCCTGCTGACGTTCTAAAGGTGCTAAAGAAAGTCACACAGCAGGAGCCACTGGTGGTCTCACAAGCTCCACCTCACCCAGAGCTTTCACAATCATGCTGGGGGGCGGGGGGGGGGGGCAATTCAACTCCCTCCTGTAAACTGTTGCTGCCCTCACACCCTCCCCCCCTCCAAACCGTTGAGCGATACATTACTCACCTCTTATCTACTCACGGCAAGGATTCCTCAGACAGTAAGAGAGGACGGGGGAGTGTAAGGAGGTGTGGCTCTCAGTAGAGTTCTCCAGCCAGCCAGACATCCACAGAACCGCTGGCTCTCTGCTCAGGTCATATTCAGGGTTCTCTCTCCCTCTCCGTCCCGGTCCCTTGGAAGGGATTTGTTTAACTTTAAAAGCCCACCTACCTCTCCGTTTCCCACTTTATCTCCTCTCACTCCTCCCTCTCCACCTCTCGTTCTTTCGTGTGGTATTCACTGGGCTTTGAAAGGGCCCAGATTTGAACAATGAGCATCAGCGCACCGGAACAAAGACCCAGCTGTGTGCTGTAAAAACTGACTCCAGAGCAGCCTCAAGGCATGGACGCTGAGGGAGGTGCATTTGGTCTAATGGAGTAGAACTGACTGAAGACCAGTGGTGAGACTTTGCTTTGCCCAGTTCCAAAAGTCTTCTCTATAGAGATTTCAAGTAGGCCACTTCAGGCTGGAATCTCCTGCTTTGTGTGTGTAGGAGGGAGGGAGGGAGGGAGGGGGAGAGAGAGAGAGAGAGAGAGAGAGAGAGAGAGAGAAAACGAACCAGAGCAGGTTGAGGGTAACCTTTACATACCACTGCGGGTCATAAATAAATCGACCTCCTTCAAAGCTGCCCCCACCCCCTAGAACATTTCTTTGGTCCTTTATTGCCCCTTGTTCACATGCTTGGTGAGTTACCATCTCAGACATGCTAAGTGGTTCCAACAGTTCCTCTCCATTAGCCATGCAAACCCCCACTGACCTGCTGAGTTGGCAACTCCAAACTGAATCATGTGATCGAGTTTCAGATGATGGAGTTTATTCAGAAAACTAAGTGCATTGCAAGAAATAAATCATTAACGTCTCCCTTTGCCTCAACAGCTCACAAATTCGCTCAATCAAATTTCACTTGGTAGCCTGTTGCTGGCTTCATGATGGGGTTGAGCAGTTGAAGGGTTGTTAACCAAGCACACAGGGAGCTCAGGGGAGGGTCATTACCAAGGAAACGCCTGTCCACCCCCCAAGTACATGGATGATACAGCCTCCACCCTCAGTTTCAGTCCAAGCCGGTGGTACTGATCGGAGCCAACCACACGTCATGAGGCAGCCATTTTCCTCACCAGAGATGCGCTCTACACCGATATCTTGTAGGAGAGGTAGATGGTATCACTGCCTTTATGGCCGTACAGCGTGTTACGAGAGAGCAGTGGACTGATTTGGTCTGGGATAATATAGCTATAGATGGGCTTCGTTCACACTTGTATATTGATTTGAGTAAAGGTATTTTACTTTCAAAAATGTGTGTGAGCATTCTTGCTATTTAAAATCGGCAAACATCCAATGGTCTCACCCAGTCAACCCAGAATTGTTCAAACCCAGACTTGGTATTCTAGAGCCCGCCGAACAGTCCCAGAAGACCCTCTAGATCTTGAAGAACTCTTAACAATACAAGTCTGGATTTGGCACGTCTGCGTGTTGAAAAGAGGACTGTAGCTAGCAGAAAAAGTCTGAAGCCGGAGAGAGCCGGAGAGTTCTGCACGTTTAACAGATCCAGAGAGCAGACAGACCTCCAGCCACCTTGGCCTCCGACGCCTTTTTAAATGGCGGGTGGTGAGGGGAGCCGAGGTCAGCGTCGCTCACCCAGGGAAAGGAAAAACAACCGCAAAACGATAATTAAGGGAGCGGAAATAAAAAGACGGCCATGACCTCGTTTGTAGGCGCTCAGGCCGGAGGTGAGGTCGGCATTCCTAGAGCAATGCCAGAAATTGATCTGTAATCGCTTGCTCAGGCCTGGGAGAGGGTCCGCCTGGCACAGCGGTGGCCAGCAGGCTGGGCGGCTACTCCACACCGTCCAGCAGAGTATGTCTGGGCTCTGGGATCCTGTCTTCAGCAGCAGACTTTAAGGAATCTGGAGCTCTAGGTTCTGGAAATTGAGAAGCTCACATTCTGGAGCTCATCCAGAAGCAGAGTATAGTGGAGAGGAAGAGAGCTGGCAGTAAGTAAAAACAAAGGCCTGGACTGTCTGACCACACACACACCCCAAAAATAACTACTAGACACACCGGCATATTTTTTAAAAGAAGCTCTGAGCTTTGCACTCTTCTGAAGTTTATAAAAGAATATTTGGGGTTTTTTTTGCCCTTTATGACATGAATCTGCCAGGAAAATTCTAAGCACCTGCTTAAAATAAACATGAGTGCGAGAGAGAAAGAGAGAGAGAGAGAGAGAGAGAGAGAGAGAGAGGAGAGAGAGAGAGAGAGAGAGAGAGAGAGAAGAAGAAATGGAAGGAGTTCCATCAGTACAGTAGTTTCTGCATTAGCACGTGCAAATATTTAACACTAGCCAAAGCCACTTCAGAGGCTTACAACACCTACCCTTCTGAGGCAAACCTGCCCCCATCCCCAATGTTTGGTAAACGCAACCAGCACTCACAGGTTAGCCAGACCAACCTCAGAAACCCAAAGAACTTTGTAGAGCGAGGCCGTTCTGGAGCGAGCCCAAATGTTTCATCTTGTGGAGGAATCTGATCACGGAGAGGAGATAAAGGAGAGACGTTCCTCGTAGCGAGCGCTCCCGGGCAAGGCCCCGCACAACACTCCGCTTCAGCGGCGGGCAACAAGTTCATGTTTCGATGTGATCATTGCGTATAAAAACACAGGGACGCACCAGCATCCCTGCCAAGAGATGAGTGTGTGGAGACGCCCAGACACGTAGAGACATAAAGACACAGGTGCAGAGGTTACACCAATATAACCCTGTAATACTCCCGCAGGATTACATCACTGATCTGAGAACAGCCCTCTCTTCTACTGTAATACTCCCGCAGGATTACAGCACTGATCCGAGAACAGCCCTCTCTCCTACTGTAATACTCCCGCAGGATTACAGCACTGATCCGAGAACAGCCCTCTCTTCTCCTGTAATACTCCCAGAGGATTACAGCACTGATCCGAGAACAGCCCTCTCTTCTCCTGTAATACTCCCGCAGGATTACAGCACTGATCCCAGAACAGCCCTCTCTTCTACTGTAATACTCCCAGAGGATTACAGCACTGATCTGAGACCAGCCCTCTCTCCTACTGTAATACTCCCGCAGGATTACAGCACTGATCCGAGAACAGCCCTCTCTTCTACTGTAATACTCCCACAGGATTACATCACTGATCTGAGAACAGCCCTCTCCTATTGTAATACTCCCGCAGGATTACAGCACTGATCCGAGAACAGCCCTCTCTTCTCCTGTAATACTCTCGCAGGATTACAGCACTGATCCGAGAACAGCCCTCTCTTCTACTGTAATACTCCCAGAGGATTACAGCACTGATCTGAGACCAGCCCTCTCTCCTACTGTAATACTCCCGCAGGATTACAGCACTGATCCGAGAACAGCCCTCTCTCCTACTGTAATACTCCCAGAGGATTACAGCACTGATCTGAGACCAGCCCTCTCTCCTACTGTAATACTCTCGCAGGATTACAGCACTGATCCGAGAACAGCCCTCTCTTCTACTGTAATACTCCCAGAGGATTACAGCACTGATCTGAGACCAGCCCTCTCTCCTACTGTAATACTCCCGCAGGATTACAGCACTGATCCGAGAACAGCCCTCTCTCCTACTGTAATACTCCCAGAGGATTACAGCACGGATCCGAGAACAGCCCTCTCTCCTACTGTAATACTCCCGCAGGATTACAGCACTGATCCGAGAACAGCCCTCTCTTCTCCTGTAATACTCCCGCAGGATTACAGCACTGATCTGAGACCAGCCCTCTCTCCTACTGTAATACTCTTGCGGGTGTGACAACAGAGTGGAATAGCACAGATGCACATGAACACAAGCACACGCGCGCACACACACACCCAAACATGCGCAAACAAATCCAAACACACACAAACACACACCCCAACACGTGCAAACACACGTCAACACAAAAGAACACCAACAGCGCTCCGCTCAGACACAAGCTAGCACACGACTCAAACACACTAGCGAGCCTGCGCACTGGCCGCACCCTTCGTTTGATTTGGTGGTTTGGTTTTCAAAACAGCCAGTCGATTCGTAGCCCACGGCAACGCACTCAACGGCAGCCTCCCCCCAAACCCCCCCCCCCCCCCCCAACCCCCCCCCCCCAGTGCACACTTCAGTGCGTTCCCTTGGCCCCCTTCCAGGAAGTGCACTCGACACCTCGATACCGTCAGGCGGGCTACGGGTGGCAGGTCGTACACATCGCAACGACGTTACTACGGCCCAAAATCAATTTTTACCCATTAACCCCACTTACCCATTACACCGCGGTGAACACAGATAATACAGGAGGCTTCTGAAAAGACTCCTGCAAGTCTTTTTCCGACCGTGATTTGGGTGTGATGAAGGGTGAGGAGAGGCCGTTTTCTAGACAGAACGGGTTACACGGTCCCAAAGACGAACGCTTCCTCGGGGCACTGAGACACTCATGATTCTTGGCACAAAGAACAAAGATTCTTATCTGCACAGCTGAGGACTGAACCACAATCTTATTACCAGCCTACTGTAATTCTCTACATACGTTTACAGAATGATGAATCAGCCTGTGTTTATGGGTGTGTGTGTGTGTGTGTGTGTGTGAGAAGCTCTTCATCACACTATGCATACCGTATGGCAGGTGTGGTTATAGATCAACAGAGCCTCTGGCCTGTGAGAAACGTCCAAGTCTACATTAAAAGAACGGAGTGGAGGTGGAGGATATGTGGGTGGGAATGTGAGGAGTTTCTCCTGGTACCCTCAGCTCCATGTCAACTTTGGCCAACGCCTCCGGAGGAATTCTGGGTAGAGGGGGTGGTGTGCTGCAGCGAATCAAGTGCAAGTGGGGGGCGGAGCAGTGGCCAGTGCCAGGGAGAGTGAGACGGCGGGGTGTTTTTCTGTCAGACGGACGGCACGGAGGACCGGACAGCCCAGAGAGGGGCCGCATTCCTCAGGCTAGCTCTCCCCTGGCAACCCCGCTGAACGATCACACACACATACATGTGCGCGCGCACACACAGGCTGGCACACACCTTTCGCCTATACACTGTATGTAACATTCATACACACGCACTCATCCTCTGCCTCTCTGCTCATTCTCCCTTAGGCCCCTCCCAGTTTGCACGAAGCCACACCCATCAGCACGGCATCTCCACACAAGGCCTCTGTGGATGGGAGAGACCCGCTCTAGACAGAGACGGAAGGAGAGTGGGAGATGAACCCAAAACTCCACTCCACACAGTCTATTCCATCAGAGGTAAAAGGTCAGAGGGCATCTGACCCATGCTGAATTGGTTTTTGGGGGTGTATGGCCAAAGAGAGGAAGAGAACTGGTGGTTTTAGGGACAGACACACACATACAAACACGCATACACAATCCAGCTAACTTCAATAAAAGATTTTTTTCATTCAGAAGATCTGAAGTTGATCTATGTACACACACACGCCCCTCTTGAACTAATGTAACCGCATGACAAATCATGGTCAGTTCAGCTGTTATTTATCAAGGAAACACCCACTGGTTAACACACACACACACACACACACATCATACGCTCGATATTTACACCACACACAAAGCGAACTGTATTTTGGAGCATTCTGTAAGAGTGAAGTCAGTCTATAGATAGAGTCCAGAGTCCTGGAAGAGTGCAGTCACAGTGCACAACCTTTATCACATTACCACAGAGAGAGAGAGAGAGACAGACAGAGAGAGAGAGAGAGAGAGAGAGAGAGTGTGTGTGTGTGTGTGAGAGAGTGAGTAAGTGTGTTTGTGTCTCAGTGGAGGGAGAGGCTGTTGTTCGGTCTCCAGCTCTGGAACACTGACTGCTACGTAATGGAGTAAATTAACCCTCAGCTACAACCCCCAACCCCAACCATCCGACTACACCCCCAACCATGTCTCACCCAACCCCAACCATCCAACTACACCCCCAACCATGTCTCACCCAACTGCCATCAGAGTCTACTGCAATCACATGCAGTGAGACAGTAACATAGTGAGAGAGACAGACAGATTGCGCAGACAGGCTGTTTTCATGAGATCATCCACAGACCTGATGGATACCCCCCTCCTTCAAGCAGGCATATGCAATATACCAGTGAAGGCAGACTGAAGGCATCTCGTAGATTGGTTCGAGCAGAAGGTTCCACAGAACTGCCTTCACTCAGAACCACCACCTCCTTCACCTTCCAGTCTGGCAACGTCGGTGGGGTCACATGGATTACATCACCACAGGAGAATTTCTCCACGCGATCGACGACATGCCATGCACGAAAAACGCAGAGGAGACGTGAGGATCTAGAAATGAGCTGAGGAAGAGGAGGGAGAGAGTTGAGGAAGAAGAGAGGATGAATAATGGGAGAGAGGAGGTTGTGGGACAGCCATGGGAGCGCTGGGAAGCACTTCATAAACGAGAGAGAGAGAGAGAGAGAGAGAGAGAGAGAGAGAGAGAGAGAGAGAGAGAGAGAGCGAGCGAGAGAGCGAGAGAGAGAGCGAGAGAGCGAGAGCGAGAGAGAGAGAGAGAGAGAGAGAGAGAGAGAGAGAGAGAGAGAGAGAGAGAGAGAGAGAGAGAGAGAGAGAGAGAGAGAGAATGAGCTGAGGCGTTGGTGGACCTCTGATCTCCACTCTGGCCCAGGCTGTTAAAAGCTTTAGCGATCACACGTGGGCGTTTCCCCCCCCAGACGTCTCCTGTTCCCATCTGCCCACTGGATGAAGCACACCAACACAGGAACGACTTCTACCCTGGACCCCTACCTCCCGCTTGTGCTGCCTGTCTCCCTCTCCCCCCTTTGCGTCGTGCAGGAGAGAGAGAGAGAGAGAGAGAGAGAGAGAGAGACATGAGTGAGAGAGACAGATAGAAAGAGAAAAACAGAAAGCACTAGCGAGAGAGACAGACAGACAGACAGGGTGGGTGTGCGTTTAAGGACGCGGTCTTGGGCGGTTCGTCCGGCTGCTAACTTGCATCATCGAATTAGAATTCCACATGAAGGAAAGAGAAATGGGTGAAAGGGGAGGAAGAAAACAACAACAACAAAACAACAAAATCAAACCGCAGCTCCATCTCCCTCCTCTGCTCTCGCTAGTCCGCCTCTGGTCTGGAACCGGGACACCCCCACCCGACGGCCCACGGCACCAGGCCCCTGGTCCTGGACGCCAGAGGGCTGAACACGCTGAATGCTGAAGCCAGAAAACTGGAGCTGAGAAACACCGCCTTAGCGGATCGCACCGCTAAACGAATCCCAGATCCACTTTTAAATCACGAGCCTATTCATTCCTCGGCCATTAGCCGCGTGAATCTGGAGCGATCGGTTCTCATGTGCGAGCGGAGTGCAGCATTTCGGTCACGTGCTGCGTGGTGCCGAAGTGAGACTTCGTCGGAGTGAGTCGGAGAACGAGATACACCGATTGGAGCGTCCTGGGAGATACTGCAGAGGTCAGGAACCATAATCAAACGTCATTTAACAAAGTCAACAGACAGTATACCTCTCGCACAAAGATGGACACACAGCCACCTGTGCCAGAAGTTTTCTTGGCGAGCAGCCATGTATGAACTAAGTCAACTGCAGAGGCCTCGGGGCCAAGATTTATGTATTTCCACCTTCGCGTGTGCCACACTCTGTAGCCAATCAGATCCGTTCTGCCCTAGACTGTAGCGATCCAGAAAAAAATCCCATGAAACCTGCTGGGATGATGAACGTAATTACAGCCCCCCTGTTCCGCTGCCATGTTAACCAGCTTGTTGTCTCCGGTCTAAGCCTGGAACTTACCGAGCTTCCCAAGGGCATAAACCCAGGGGGCAGGGCCAGAGAGAAGAGCTCTTCCCAAGGGCATAAAGCCAGGGGGCGGGGCCAGAGAGAAGAGCTCTCCTTCCTGTCTGCTAAGCCAAGCTGACAGAGACGCGTAATGTATGAGCCGTGGCACTCTGCATCGGGAGGAGAAGGAGCAGTCAGAGTGGTACTGATGGAAACAACTGAGGGACACACGAGCTTAGTAAAGAATGGAGAGATGGAGGGAGAGAGAGGGGGAGAGAGAGAGCGAGAGAGTGTGTGTGTGAAGTCTGTAAAGCCAGTGGCTTTAGAGGGAACCTGGCTGTGGTCATTAGAAGCGTCATTACATCTTTTCCAGCAGTGTAAATCGTCTTGCCAGTTCAGCAAATCCTTAATCCAAGGGCTGGGGGTGTGTGTGTGTGTGTGTGTGTGTGTGTGTGTGTGTGTGTGTGTGTGTGTGTGTGAGAGAGAGAGAGAATCCTAAAGCAGACGAGTGAATCAGGACACACTGACAGCTGCCTCCTCTGCACATACACCACTTACATTCCTGCATTATCCAGATCTAGCGATTAAGGGGGATTCATGCAATGTTTATTACTCATTACCGCAATACTGACATTTACAAGATTCCCACGTCCTGACGAAACCATCACTGCAGTTGGGTGTTCTCGCCACTGCCAGTTGGGAGATGTATAATGTTTGGTCAGGATGATTGATGCAAACCAAGGGTTAAGCACCAACCCATCAAAAGGTGCGCCAGTGGGTCCATCATGTGCGTTGCACAACCACAATCTTGCATGCAATAAAACTGTCAAACAAAACGTGCTATTATGTGTCTGTAAATGTGATGAGGGCCTGCGGCCAGGGCATTCTGAACCCTCAACTGAGGTTTATCGTGTTTAGGGGCAATTTGTATAGAAACTGACGACCTCATTAAGCTTTTACTGACTGGATCAGCAAACGGCACTCGTACTCGAGGCCAGATTATGACCAAACAGACACTACATTCTGGTTGTCCAGCACTAAAGCGAACCCTTCAGACAGTGTTCATCTCGGTTACAGCCGACGCAGGTGTGTGGCAGAATGCCTTGGTACATCTTTAAATCTACATGCATCAGAATCGTTCGGTTTCGGACGAGAGACAAAAGCTGATCTCAGATCAGGCCTCTCTCGCTAGTGTAAGGGACTTCTGGGAAAGCCGTGCTGCAATTTGGTCTTACCTGCTGAGAGGGGGCGACCGCTCCACTGTCTGGTACCACCGGCAACGTCGTCTCACCTGCGATCGCAAAACGTCTCACCTGCGATCACAAACAAGAGTATTCGGTTCAGAAGTAGTTCACGTGTGCATCTCCGAGATCAAAACGTAGCCTTTATAATGGGTAAATAAACGTCGTGGAGTCTGTATCTCACATTTCAGTCGAAGCAATTCAGCATCCGTGAATAACCAGAGGGAAACGTGTGCTATCGCTTTAAATGCCGTGTTGGGTGAAGATCGCATTTCCCCCACATTTCAAACCGCGTTTGTTTTGGGATCTTATTGGCCAGAGAGGAACAACAACACCACCGCCACCACCACCAGGGAGATTTTCCATCCGATCATGTGGCCGTCCTGTGGAATGTTCAGCAGGAGGAGGTGAGCCTGCTCGCTCCCAGAATCAGAGCTGCCCTGTTATCTTTCCAGCGTTATGGAATGCCAGACATGAAAGCACTTCAAAACACGAACCACGAATATCAAAAAGACAGGAGATCCCTAAATACGGGTTTGGAATAACCACTTTATCTCGCCCGCGCGCACACAGCTGAGGGGTTCAATGTTTTCAAAGATAAAAGACACAGAACAGAAAACACTCCTTATTCTCTCAGTCACACTATTTCATTTGTTTTGTTCTTTTTGTAAACTTTCCTATTCCTTTTCCTCCCATTTTCAATACTTTCTGATTCATTTCTATGATTTCGTTCGATTTTAACTACTTATGAAATGGACAAAATACTTTAAAAATGTAAATAAATACTGCATTAATAAACAAATACTTAAAATAACTGAAATAGACGCAGGGCGGTGCGAGCTGTGCACAATGTGACTAAAGGTCTTTAATACTGTGAGAGGTCTAAGTACTTTGTGGAACATTTGGCCCAAAGTCCTGCCATCTTCCCGCAGCGAGAGCATTCGGTCGGTGAAGTGGAGCTCGTCTGGGGTCACTCTTACCGTCGGGTGGCCACAGGAAGTAATACAAGCTAGCGGTATTAAACTTAGCTACACAAGCCTGCTACGCTTGCTTCCTTCAGCAGGTGAGATGCTTAAAGTTGACATGTGTACTAAACAGTCTGCGTGTCGGGGACACACACACACACACACACACACACACACAGCCTTTTCGTGAAGGCATTCCGTGAAATCGCTCTTTCCTATATGGCTTCGAGTGAGATCTAAGGATAGTTTGTGATCAATGATCCAAGACCAGTTGATCCATTTCCAGACTTGATGACTATGAAACCACAGCCAGACTTGGCTGATCTTTGGATCATGAGGACTTGGAGACCAGTAGACCACCACCACCGTCTAGAGAAGAGCCATGGGTATGGGTTAGGGATGCACCGAAATGAAAATTCTTAGCCGAAACCGAAAACCGAAAATGAGGAAACCAAGGCCGAAAGCCGAAAACCGAAACACCGAAATACATTATGCCAATTATTAGTAACATTGGATTTATGGCTAACCTCACTAAAATCAAAGCATTGCTATTCAAAGAATAAATCAACTACAAAATTTGATTTGAAAATATGTATTTAGCACTGACATTACAGTAATGCATATTATAATGGTCGGCCATTGTCAGCGTTATCGCCGTTAACGGCCCACCACTAATTAGTGGTGGGCCGTTAACGGCGATAACGCTGACAATGGCCGACCATTAATTAAATTTAACTCGCTTCCAGACCGTTTTTATCTGAGAGGATAAATATATGTATTTTATACGAGTTAAATTTAATTATAACTGACTGGCCTGAAAGATAAATATAAATTCTCTCATAAAAACGTGACGTGAGTTGCAACAACATTAAACAGCTCAGGTAAACACGCTTTTGAGAAATGTCGTCTGCTCGGCAAAACATAACGGGGCTCAATGTTCTCTATTAGCCTACGAAATCCCGCATCCTCTACGACAGAGAACGGCTGATCATCTAAGGCAACGAGTTCCATAATTTTTGGTGTAATGTCCTTTTCCTTGGCACCATCACTGGAAAACTTTTTTGCTAGCTTTATCCAAATAAACACGTGCAGGCGATTTTTGCTTGCGTCATCACAACACATTGTTTCGGCCGTGTTGTTTCGGTGATGAAAGTATTTCGGCCGAAAACCGAAAATGCAAATTTAAGCCATTTCGGCGGCCGAATTTTCGGTGCATCCCTAGTATGGGTCTTTGGGTGGGGGCAAAGGTCTTCTCTCCCTCTGCATCAGCCCAGTCTGGGAGCACATCTACATTAAACTCCATCCTCAGATTATGTCTAGAGTATTATGTCTGGGGGCTGAGAACACACACACACACACACACACACACCCCAAAACCATTTGTGTCATCCGCTCAAACACATCTGTGTAAACACACTGTATAAAGCTATAAAGGCCACAGATCGCCTAAACAGGCCAAGATGGATGTTGCACTGTTATTCTGCAACACTACATGAAACCCATTCTTCAAAAGACTCACAGCGCCACCCTAGAGTCGACCAGCCACGTGACTCCATATTCAGGCAAGCCGATCCGAGTCACAAATCACCAAGCGCTAACGGAGCTGCTCCAAGCTGGTTGTTTTGGGTTTGAGAGCGTCGTAAATCAGAACGGAAATCTGATCGGGATCACAGCTCATACCTGCATTGGATTCACAGTCATGAGGCCTGCTGAGAGAGGGAGGCAAGAGATGGATTTCAAGCCCTGTACTGGGAACTGCATTTTAAGTCGCATGGTTACAGTGGTCAGAGACATAAAAAAAAAATGCTGACATAAAAAAGAAATCATTGAAGCTTAAGACTGCTGATTGGCTAAACCAAAAAAGATCGATCGCATTCAGCAGTTTTGTTCTAACGGACGCTGGATTTAGGAGCAGCACGACACCCACCCACAGCGGGGAAACGCCCCGCTCAGCAGAACCGGGTGGAACCAGGCGGAACTCGGAGAACCCGGGGGGGGTGGGGGGAGCAGTCTGCGTGCACGTGCGGTC
Organism: Brachyhypopomus gauderio; assembly: GCF_052324685.1. Classification (NCBI taxonomy): domain Eukaryota; kingdom Metazoa; phylum Chordata; class Actinopteri; order Gymnotiformes; family Hypopomidae; genus Brachyhypopomus; species Brachyhypopomus gauderio. The sequence goes on from NW_027506867.1 coordinate 2,842,447, forward strand.
AAGCCCCACCAGACAAACTTTAGATGTGGTTGCTAAAAAAAAAACCCTGGGTTAGGGGTTAGGGTCGGATTAAGCCCGTGGTCGGGTCGGCTTGTTTACTGTACAACCTACACCCCCCCCTCCCCCAGGGTCGATTAGGTAATCATTCATCTTACATAAGCTGCCCAATGTTGTGCCCACTGGTCTCCGTTGAGCCAATTATGCGAGAACGTTTTCTTGTCCAGCACAAAGCGCATTTCTGCTTTTATAGAATCGGCCGCGGTCAGAATTGGAGACGACTGACGTTTGAGGGCATGCGGCTCAAATACAGCCTGGTTAAAATGCACAAACACACCCGAGACCATCTAGAAGACACAGGCCACCGCTTCAGTCGCGCATTTATAAACCGCTCTGGCGACTTGGACATCTATATGAGGAGCAAATGTGTAGGTCAAACCCAAAAACGTCCCTGAGCAGATGCGGGTGTAAATCCGCGATACTCTCCAAAATCAGCAAAAACAATTAGCATTGCAGCAATGAATGAGATGTTTAAAAGATGTTTGTTTAGATTCTTTAATAAAAAACAACTTTCCCAGATAGCAGTGGTTGTGTTCGTGGTGTTTTGGTGCGGCGTGTGTATTTACTCCACTCGAAACGCCTCTAATTTAGTTTGTGTTGACTCTGCTTTAAACGAGGTACAGCCTGACTAATAATACCACACACACACACACAGAGCAGGCAGTCATCCAACTAAACAAACAGACGGGCGTTAACGCAGGACAGACCCCAACAATACCACGTGCAGCTTGTCTGTATACTCGGGTACAGTGCGGCTCTCGAACAAGCGGGCCTCTAACGCCCCATTTCACTGTGGCTGATATAAACTAGGGAGGGTTATAATGTAAAAGGCTTTTAAACCCATTTGGCCCCGTGACAGCCCCCAGCTGCAGTGACTCGGGTCACCCTGAGCGTAGAGGACATGTTCCCCTCAGAAGACGCCCCCCCCCCCCCCCCCCCCGCCACGGTGTCCCACCGCCTACTCTCTTGAACCTGACACTTCCAAACAAACCGTATGAGGTTCGCGGTCACAAACACGTCCAGGACACTTTGACAAGGGTTTCCTGTGCCGTGCAATTGACTGTACTGTTTATCCATTGTGTTTAAGAGTTTAGACAAATAATGAAATCTGAATTTCAGTCGCGGAGACGACCGGGTGGTAAATCTCGAGAGGATTCGCTTTCTTGTATACATGAGTCCAGCTCGCTGGAGACATAAAACCTCCTCCGTGTTAATAAAACTTCCTCCGCGTTAAGTAACCTGCACATAAATCGGAGCCAGGAACTGAAGCCAGGGAAAAGGTCAACGTCTGGGGCTGTAAACACAGCGTAACCTTTGTAATAACCGCTCGGCCCCTCCCTGTACGGCCCTGCCCTGCACGACGCACACACACACACATGCTTGCGTTCAGTCCCTATTCCGCATGGCTGCTCTTGTGTTTTATCGAGGCCGTGGTCTGAACAAAGGCCAGATGTCACTTCCAGGCAGCCGCTCACCACCCCACGTGTAGGGCCCACACCCCAGGAGCACCGCCCGACAGGGAAGGGCCAACGCCCGGTCTGCTCCGCCCGACAGGGAAGGCCCACGCCCCGCACACCGGGGATGCTGGCTCTGTGCAACAAGTGGCTCTGTAGATCAAAGGTGTTTTTAAACGCCGGTGACGTTTGAGCTCAGCGGGACATCATGAGATCTTTCCTCCTGGTGACTGGTCCTCCCCTTTCAGGTGACGTGGCGCTAGACGGCAGGCCGAGTAACCAAACACAGCCAAAACAGCTTAATGACCTCCCAGCGTCCTGTATCGCTGACTTCTGAACAGACCGTCGCGGAGGGGGATGTTATACTGTTATTCTAACGCTCCAAAACAGCAGATGAGTGACGGCTGTGATCTCCGGGTTCTGCTGATGGGCAGATTTGAGGCTTAAACGTTGCCCTCTCCGCTTGCTGCTCTGGAACACAACGAGACTGACGTGCTTCACAAAAGTTCTGGCTGTAGAAACCTTCTTCCCCCCTCACCCCACGTGTCGCTGCTTTATTTATCAGCTCCGGGGGAGTCATGTGACCGGAGGCCTCCCGCCAGAACTGTCCGGAACACTTCCATCGCCTTGGAGACGGAGAACTCGACATCACCGGGTCAGCTCTTTCCCCCCCGGCTTCTCAAACACAGTATCACACACACACACACACACACACACACACACACAACGACGACAACCTTGGGAAGCCGAAGGCGAGCTCACTTCAGAACGGCTGTCAAGCACACGTGTGCCTTGTGAAGGTCATCTCTGGCCCCGAGAGCATGACTGTCCTTCCTCAACGTGAAAACAAGGGCAGTTCCTGTCCATCATTGGAAGAGGAAATGGAATCTGTTTCCTGTTCCTGTGGTCACTTTGGATAAACGCGTGCGGCAGGGTACATGTTCCTGACATAGTCCATCGGTCATCTTTTTTTTTTTTGTCTTACACACACACACACACACACACACACACACACACACAGTGGAAACAGTGATGCTAATGGCACTCTATAGATAAGCCAGTGACCCATGGCCCAAGGGTATCTGTGTGTGTGTCCTGAGACGACTAGTGACACACACACACACACACGAATCAGCAGAAATGATGGAGCCAGAAGTGTAAAATTAACTCCACCCACTCACTAACTATATTGCAATTACAGTTTCGTTCCAAGAGGCTTAAAAACAAAGTGAACTTGTGACACGTTTGAAAACAGGCCCGCGTAAGTTACTAAAACTATTTTGCCATGTTAGATCATGTGAATGTTGCAATTCACGTAAACATCCACAGAAGAGTCATCTGGAAAACTGATCAAGATACACAGTTTGATAAACATATTGCATTGTCGATTTCCAAAATTTCAGCACAGCATCATGACAACAACTCAACGACACGTCGTGACGGGGATTTTGCACTGCGGTGTAATATTTCACAGGTGAGTCCAGGCCAGGTGCGGCGTTCTGGGCTCGGGGAACGGCCGCAGCTCGGGAGAAAAGCGTCGGATCGGCTTTCCGCAGGGCCACACGCCTCTCGCTCACGGCACGGAAGAACGCACGTCCGCCTTTACTGCACAACACGTCGAACCGGAGTCCGATTTACCGCGGCACGGCAGAGAGAAGCGAAAGCAAGCCGACGGGTTATACGAAAGCCCTCGGGGCGCGTACGTGTCCGTGTGTGTGTGTGTGTGTGTGTGTGTGTGTGTGAGGAGAGAATGAGAAAAGGAACACTTTGGCAGCGCGTTCCTGGCAGACGGAGAGAAAAGAAGAAAGACAAACAGGAAGGAAATCAAAGATGATACAGCTGTGAAGATGAACACATGGTTCTCTCAAATTTCTACGGCATCGCCATGGGAGCCCCGGGCACTTCAAACAGGTGTAGGAGCGAGAGCGGAGAGAGAGAGAGAGAGAGAGACCGTCGTGGGAAGGCGGTGCGGACACGACACGGTAAAGAGAAGCAGCCGGTGAGGACCTGAGAGTGCTGGAGGGTGGAGGTGGTGGGGGTGGAGGTGGTGGGTGGAGGTGGTGGGTGGAGGTGGAGGTGGTGGAGGGTGGAGGTGGTGGGGGTGGAGGGTGGAGGTGGTGGAGGGTGGAGGTGGTGGAGGGTGGAGGTGGTGGGGGTGGAGGGTGGAGGTGGTGGAGGGTGGAGGTGGTGGGGGTGGTGGGGGTGGAGGTGGTGGGGGTGGAGGGTGGAGGTGGTGGGGGTGGAGGTGGTGGGGGTGGAGGGTGGAGGTGGTGGGGGTGGTGGGGGTGGAGGGTGGAGGTGGTGGGGGTGGAGGTGGTGGGGGTGGAGGGTGGAGGTGGTGGGGGTGGAGGGTGGAGGTGGTGGAGGGTGGAGGTGGTGGAGGGTGGAGGTGGTGGGGGTGGAGGGTGGAGGTGGTGGAGGGTGGAGGTGGTGGGGGTGGAGGTGGTGGAGGTGGTGGGGGTGGAGGGTGGAGGTGGTGGGGGTGGAGGTGGTGGAGGTGGTGGGGGTGGAGGTGGTGGAGGGTGGAGGTGGTGGGGTGGTGGAGGTGGTGGGGGCGGAGGGTGGAGGTGGTGGAGGTGGTGGGGGTGGAGGGTGGAGGTGGTGGGGGTGGAGGGGGTGGAGGGTGGAGGTGGTGGGGGTGGAGGTGGTGGGGGTGGAGGTGGAGGTGGTGGAGGTGGTGGAGGTGGTGGGGGTGGAGGTGGTGGGGGTGGAGGTGGTGGGGGTGGAGGTGGAGGTGGTGGAGGTGGAGGAGGGTGGAGGTGGTGGGGGTGGTGGGGTGGAGGTGGTGGGGGTGGAGGTGGAGGTGGTGGAGGTGGTGGAGGTGGTGGTGGAGGTGGTGGGGGTGGAGGTGGTGGGGGTGGAGGTGGTGGGGGTGGAGGTGGTGGAGGTGGTGGGGGTGGAGGTGGAGGTGGTGGGGGTGGTGGAGGTGGTGGGGGTGGAGGTGGTGGGGGTGGAGGTGGTGGGGGTGGAGGGTGGAGGTGGTGGGGGTGGAGGTGGTGGGGGTGGAGGGTGGAGGTGGTGGGGGTGGAGGGTGGGGGTGGAGGTGGTGGAGGTGGTGGAGGGTGGAGGTGGTGGGGGTGGAGGTGGGGATTGTTTGAAACTTAATGTTTAAAATATCCTACTGAACGGATTCACTATTACACAGACAATGGAGGCATCATTTATTTTAAAACAAAAGACTGAGAAGCTGCACTTCCTTGTGCACCACACACACACACACACACACACACACACACACACACACACACACTTTCAACCACTTACCACCACCACCACTTGCGTACCCACAGACCACACTCTCTGCATCAGCTCATTTTAGTAACTCTACTAACCTCATTAAAGCCTGAAGTGGAGTTAAACTGAATTAAACTGAAAGGGAGCGGACATCCGTGACACATCTCTACACAATCAAACACACACACACACACACACACACACACACACACACTAATAACCCTCTTTATTGATAGGCACTAGTTCGCGTATACAGTACAGTTGTGTGCATTCTCCTCTACGAACACATTCATATGTCATAGTGGCGGCGTGTGGTCATTTTAGCCTTATACGGTGCACACAGCTTTAAAAACCGTCTGGGCGAGGGGGGGGGGGGTAATCTGCTAATAGCCCCCGGTGGCGTGTGTTTGGGCAGAGGTTGGAAAATATTCCCAGCTGAGCATCACCGTGTCAGAGTTCAGAGAGTCCAATTTCAGCTTACAGTGGCGAAGCTGATCTGGGCCCCACTGCTGAACACAAGCATCAAACACACACACACACACGCACACACACACACACACACACACACACACACACACACACACACACACACACACACACACGTTTGGAAAGGGGATGCCAGTGCAAGGTGACCTGTGCTTGTTTACATTTGTCTACGCAGTCAGACCTCAGTCAGGAGCGCTAACCATGTCAGACGTGTACATTTACATTCGCAGACACTCCTATTCAGAGTGACTTACATATTTCTTCAGGACTGTGGTTCATACACGCCCTGCTAACTGAACCCATGACCTTACTGTTTACAGGAACCTACACTCCACCAGACCCATCACACACACGCACACCCACACATGATGCTCCTGCCACTGGTGGAGGGCTGGTTGTGACTCCACCCACCAGGAGGCGGGGCAAAGGCCAGAGTAGCAGTGCAGGGCTACAGCTGGTTGGTTGCTGGGCAGTGAATCGTGGTAAACAGGAACCCGAATGCAGGGTGGGTCACCCACAGGCTTGCGAGACGTTCTATATATACAGCTCGATTCTTTCATAATCACACCGATACAGCACGTTTCCTCACAGGAGGGATTCAACACACACCTTTCATTACAGTCAGAGGGTCAAATGCACACACACACACACACACACACACACACACACACACACACACACACACACAAGACTGGACCACCATAAACCAAGAGGCGAGCTGGGAAATCTGGTCCGTTCACCACAGGGCATGCAGGGGGTGCCAGGCTCCGCCCCTTCAGCTGGGTCGCCATGCAGAAAGAGGTTGTGATGAACTGTGTCCATGGAGACCGGACTAACCCCCAACATTCACGGCACTGACATATTTATGCTCTTCATTGAAATACCAGAAAAGATGTGACTTCATAAAGGGAAAGAACTGTGAAAAGGCATGTTCTTGGCAGGCTTACGGACCATGCATCTCTGTCTGACACACACTCACACACACACGCACATACTTGTGTCCACAGACACTCGTGTGCGCACAGACACAGGCCCAAAGAGGTTGCAGCTCACTACACACACACACCATCCCAGTCTTTGAACACACTTGGTCTTCTCCAGTCTAGATGTATGGAACTGAAATTTTTCAGTTTGAACAAAAGTTCACAAACCAGTAGAGCAACACATGGCCTCGTTAAAAAACAGCACTTAGTTTTTGGGTTTTGTTTTTGCATTTTACTAGTTCAAAACTGAGGAATGTGTGTTGAAAATCCAACAAAATGTTCCAAACAAAACACTGAAGGGGCAAGAATTTGTGTATAATACACAATTCAAAGAGAAAAATGAGAGAGAAACAGAGAGATGACCAAGTTACACACAGAGGAGAAGGGGAAACCCAGCTGTGAGCCATTTTGTTGCTCCCAGCAGACGTGAGATGAAAGTCATTGAGCTTATTGAACCTCTGAACTGGAGTGCATTTAGCAGTGTGTGTGTGTGTGAGCCTGCTTGCAAATGTGTGCGTGGTTGTGTGTAAGCAAACGTGTGAACAAACGTGTGTGTGTGTGTGCGTGCATGCATACACCACACGTAGGTTACCATCTTCCTAAATACAAAAAAACACTTAAATCAAACTACTTCAAAGCTCTCCTTCGGAGTAACATAAATACTGACCAAATACCAGCAGGTTGGCCAACACAGTACTAATAAGTGTAACTTTAGTAATGGGAACACGTTTAATTAAGTATTATATTAAGGAGATTCCTTGTGGTCCTGCACATGGTTACTCAAATACAGCACAAGGGAGAAACTGACTGGCTGGAAAACCAAACCATTCTTTATCCAAACTATAGCCTTCCCCTGTAACCATGGCAAAGGCTTTCTAATATATATGCAAATGGATCTCCGCCTCAAGGAATGTGAGTGGTCTAGAAAGAGTGACATGAGGGGCGGGGAAGTTGAGAAGGGAACCTTGGCCACGCCCACACATCACCCAGAAGCACAAGCACAGGAACTGTAATGATCAGCAGAGTGCCAACCACTACCTCCATCATCTTCGCATTATAATCAACACAACCACAACTGTAGGGGCAGGCCGATACTTAACTGTAGTGCAAGTATCGGCCTGATACTCGATACGCCGATACTTATTTGTGGTATCACTATCAAATAAAGACCTCGCATTACGCACCGTTACGATATCCTCCTGATATTGCAGCCACTCCCAAATTAGCCAAGGATTATTCTACAAACAAAACACCAGGACACACAACATGTGTGAAAGTCGCGGCATGCCGAGTGTACGCTTCTCCAAGCGTCCAGATCAGTCATTCTTGACTACAGCCCTAAACGCAGGAAACACTGACCACAGACCAGTAAGACTTGTTCCTAATATTTGCCCAGGTTAAGACGAACACCCACCCACCTCTGGCCAATGCCCCGAGGTGTAAAGTACACAATGTCAAAAGACGGAAATCGGAATGTTCGGAATACAGCCGGAATGGATGATGGCCGATTAGCTCCGCTCACTTCCCCCACATCTGACCGCTCTGGGATTAATCCCAAATACAGGAAACAGCAATCAGACACAGATGGAGCACCAAGGCCAATCAGGGGATAGTAGAATAATAGACCCCCGCCCCCTCCCCTCTGCACATGGCCTCATAACAAAAACTCTCCTTTCCAGAACTCTCCATTCCGGCAGGGAGGGGAGTGAGGCGAGCAGCATGTGTTTCTGATCACCCCGACACACTGGGGGTGAGCTAATGACAGTCACGATGTCTTCCTGGACAAGTTCAAATCAAGGGTTGATGCTTCCCCAAGGATGTGATACTCATCATCACCTTTTCTGACCTCTTTCTCTCTCTCACACACACACACACACACACACACACACACACACACACACACACACACACACACACACACACACACACACAGTATTAAGCTTTAGTATTGCAGGAGCCTTTACATCAGACAAAAACACCTTAGTCACCACTGCAGTACGCAGGATTTCTTAACTGCTGAATTGGGCAACACGTGTGCCAACATTCCCGCCCCCTTCTTTCAACAGGGCCAATGAGACGCTCTTTTTTTTCTTGCTAACGTTAGATGCGGGGCACAGTCAGTGTGTACGTTTTCAACACAGGGCAGAGGGAGGTCACTGCCTTCAACATGTGTTGAGTTCTAATGAAAATGTGAGTGAGGAAGAGACGATAAGAAAAAGAGGAACGAGAGTAAGAACTTGTACCTCCCTCCATAAGCGTTAGGACACAGGCTGAGACACACCTCTGTGTGTGTGTGTGTGTGTGTGTGTGTGTGTGTGTGTGTGTAATCTCCTTCTGTTCCACTCTTAGCTCAGGCCGTCTTACTTCTTAAGCACAATCCACAGAGTGCTCCAGATACCGTTAATCAACTCCACTACGACATTCGTGAACAACCGCCAGCAAATTATATTAAATCAGATCTCGAACACAGAAATCTCAGAGTGAAATCGATGCTCTCTTGGCAAATCTAGTGCACCGGACCCAACTTCCATTATCTCAGAATGGCACTTGTCCAAACTATGATCCTAAGACATTTTCCCCTGAATAGCTGTGCAGTGTAGGAAAATATGTCAGTGTTGCATTTTAAAAGAAACCCCTGGAGGAGTGTTACACCCAGTCTTGGTCCAGGTGACCCAGGTGGGTGTGACGGCACTCTCTCCGTCTCACACGCTTGATTCGTCACACATGGTGTAAAACACTCAAGCTTCGCTCTCTTATCTGACGTCATAAACGTTCTGGAGTAAACAACAACAACAACAACAACAACAACAAAACTTCACTTAAGAAGTAAACAAACGAAATGAAATTAACTGCTTTACCAAACCACAACGCACGTTGCTGTGATTACAATGCCGCTACGAACTACGGTGTGTGTGTGTGTGTGTGTGTGTGTGAAAACTTGGCGCCGGTGCGTTTATAAACAGCACTAAACGTGGATTAAACGGGTCAGCGGTGTTTGTATTAGCGCATTAAGTCGGACTCATCCACCCTGAATTACTGTAGTTGGATTAAATAAACTTTCAATATGCTCAAAGTTTTCCTTCACATTGAAGCTTGGAGCGAATAAAACCTTAAGACGTCCGTCACCACGAGCTGAAACTCACAGAAATACGAATATTTGAATCACATTACCTGAAACGGCGCTGGGAGTTGTGAAGGTCTCTTACTCTCATTCACAGCGAGAAGGGTTTGAACCACAGCTCCCACGAACCGCGGGGACTCGGCAAATCTCGCGGGATTTCATCCGAGATTCGCAGATCTGCGTGACACACGGGGCCAGATGGACCGGCGCTGAAGCCGCGTTCACATGTTATAGAGATCAGACGGACACCCGGGCTCAGCGCCGAGCGCCTCAGTATTTCGCAGGAAGTTGATATCGACAGTCGTCAACGTTTTAAAAGGGGCGGGAGCAAAATATAGCAGCGTCTGAGGTTACAGTATTCGGGGACGTTAAAAAAAAGTTACGCATCACATTTCTATAAAACCGACGCACCGAAAGCTGCATGCGACGTCTCATTATCTGTAAACCTAATCACAACTAAATGGGACACGTCTAATTATACTACTAATCGACTAGTTTCACATTAGACCTTACACGTGTCTGTGGCCGAGTTAATTCAACGCACGAGTGCAGCCATGTGCTTTAAATATGCTTTTGACATTAATACACAACGTGAAACTCGTTTCCGTGAAAAGGCGAAACATGTTGGGGTGCGTGTTCAATTGCGGTGAAACGTGCCGATGTGTTTCTCACCGCCGTAACCGCCGGTCCGCACGCAGTTCTCAGCCGGACCGCAGTCAAAACGAACCCGCGCAGTCGCCGTGGAACTGAACGCAGGCACTCTTCGTGTTCATTTTGTGTGTTTTAATCATGGTACGGATCTGGCAAGCAGATCACTGTCGAAACTCTGTATTTCAGTTGATCACGTTTGTGTTTTTCAGACTGGATGTAAACCGCTGTGTCCCGTGGTCATCCGGAGTGGATCGCTGTAGGAGGTGGATGATGATGACGATGATGATGCACTTATTATATAAATGTCCCCATCACATGTCCCCAAGATTTCGTTATATTTAACTAATAAGATATTTTTCTTAAGAGTAGTAATCATTTTGACTGTAGAGTCAGAGTTGAACATACACGTTTACAAATTAATAACGTGAGAAGACTGTTAGAAAATACTGCCCCCTAGTGACAACATTAGACCATAACACCAAATCACTGTGTCTGATAGAAAGTCCACTAGACGGCAGACGAGCGTCGTAATTAAGAGAATAGTTTGGGGAAATCCTGGCAGAGACTCACTATAAAACGTGTAATGGGCCATTCAAGAGAAGCGAAATGAAGAACAGGAGGTGAAATAAACGTGGCCTTGGGCAACGACAAGTCACAGCTAGCGCATGTTCTCAGAGAACGACATCCACGTTTTAATTAACTGAAGTTGCATGTTTGTGCTGGTTTGCTGCTCCCAGCAAAGTGGTCCCACAAATCAGTTGTAGTTCTGTTGAGTTAAACTCAGAACAAACTCGGAACATAACTCTGCTGCACTCCCAGTGGCACAAAAGGCAGAAAAGAAGCAGGAGAATAAAGAGCTGAAACCTGCTGGTCTGCTCAACAGGTGTTATGATGTGAGATAGTATGTGAAAACGTAAAGGTAAGTCAACATGATCAGGGTGCTACTAAATTCCTGGCCCGTGCTATATGTACTATGTGTGATAGACATGACTCCTAACATCTGAGTATTAATAATAACAATGCAGTGCAATTAACCACGTCTGATGTACAATTAAAGTATTAGATACATTTCCCATTGAATTTACTAAAGTCCTAAATATAATTAATTAAGATTTTTGAGTTTTCTCAACAGCAGTTTTTGTAGATGTCTGTGGTGTTCAGGAGGCTGACTCCAACAGCTTCACCACCCTCTGCAGAGCTTTCCTGTCTGCAGCCGAGCAGCTTCCGTGCCACACGTTGATATTAGTGCACAGTACGCTCTCCACCACACATGTGTAAAAGGCAGTGGGGAACCGTCAGGGCCCTCTACGCCCTCTCAGAGGGCCTAAAATATTCTTAAAAAATATAATGTATCCAATTTTATTTTATCTACTTACAGTTTGACAATCGACATCTAAACAATTACAAAAATATAAGCAAAAAAATTATTCAACCGTGTCTATTCAATCTGTGTTGGAAGGTGAGGGGTTAAGTGGAAGCCTGTGAGCCTGTGTCTCCCCCTATCAGGACTGTGATGCCCGCTGTTCGTTTACAGAGGGCCTGGCAGTTATAATTGAGCGCAATACCAGTTTCAAATGACAGTAAAATTGACCAATCATATCTTCCCTCTTAGTGGGCGGGCTTAACTGTATGATAATTTCCGCCCGCTGTGGCGATGCTAGCTGTTGTTAGCGTACCACCGCTAGCTAGTTTCTATTGATTCCTTTGATGCCCTCGTGCGCGTTGTTTACATATTCCGCTCCCGAGGAACACGGAGCTGGGAACCTTATTTTGTTGTAACCTTATTTTGCTTAAGAAGTTATCTAATACATATGTTATTGTTTATTGCGTTTAAAAGCTGTACTGGCATCTCAATTTTTTTTTATTGCAGTTAATTAGGAGAGGAAATTTTTTTGGGGGGGGGTTGGCAGCAGAGGGCCGGGTATAATGGTCACGGTTCGCTACTGGTAAAAGGAGAGGAGAACTGAGCTCCCGAGTCCAGCTCGTCTCGGCTGCCTGAGGAAATAAAGTCGCTGATGAGCTTTCCTGACCAGACCGGAGGTGTTGTTGCTCCAGCTGAGGTTGTCGCCCAGGTGCACACCCAAGTACCTGTAACTGGAAACCACTTCCACAGCAGATCCTCCGACATGCAGAGGGGGGTGGGTCTGTTCACCCCTTCTGAAGTCCACAATCATCTCCTTCGTCTTCTTCACGTTGATGCAGAGGTTGTTTTTTTCTGCACCAACCCTCCAGGTGTTCCACCTCCTGCAGGTAGCCGGACTGATCATTGTTTGTGATGCTTGGCTCTGTCCAAGTGTGTAGAGTTTGTTGACCAGGGTCTGGGGAATCATGGTGTTGAAGGCGGATGTGAAGTCCACAAAGAGCAAACAGACATAGGAATCCTTCTGCTCCAGGTGGGTGAGGGTGGTGTGGACCACAGAGGAGATGGTGTCCTCTGTGGATCGGTTTATTCTGTAGGCGTACTGGTGTGGGTCCCCAGTGACTTCAATGGTGGCTTTTATGTGGGTCATAACCTGTCTCTCGAAGCATTTGGTGACTATCGGCGTGAGGGCTACAGGCCGGTAGACGTTCAGACCTGTGGCTGTGGAGCTCTTGGGGACCGGGATGAGTCTGATGCTGGTGCGGGCATAGAACTTAGAGCCTCAGGCAGAGAGGGGTCCCTGGGTCCTTGTGCACCTCTTGTTTTGTAGTCCGTGATGCACTTTATGCCCCTCCACATGCGCCACATGATCTTGGGAGGAGAGATGTCTCTGGATCCTCTGAGCATATGCAGTTTTTGCCCTCCTAACACCTCCTAACAGAAAACAATGTCTATGAAAGTTACTGTTGTAAGTTTATATATATTTTTATATTTAACACGCTGTAATAAGATGAAGAATCAAATTGGTTGTAATGGAACCAATTTGTGTTCCAAAAGTACAGGTTCCTCACATGGAGGTGAGCATGTGTAAAACGTGTAAGATTTAGTACACTTTCGGGCCGCTAGGTGTCAGTATAATGGCTGTTTCAACATGTGAAGAAGAATTAGTTATTGCTCCTTTAACCAACTAAAAAAATTTATCTTCAAGATACAGTGGTACCTCGAGTTACTAATTTAATTCCAAAGCCATGTTCGTAAGTAGAAAAGTTCGTAACTCGAATGAATTTTCTCCATTTAAAATAACGGAAATGAGATTAATCTGTTCTAGCCCTCTGACAAAAAATTCCTAAATTATGAAAAATACATGTTTTTAATTAAGAAACACATGTCTCATAACTTTACATTACACAATAAAATAAAGAAATAAAAGAAAAATTGACCAAATGCAGTAAGAACAATGTACAAAATTCAGTGTAATCTTAATTTGGTGGCTGATGAGGGAGGGAGTGAGGAAAAGGTACATAGTGTACAGGTAGGCTACAGACAGAACGAAGCGTGGATAAAGCACTTATTGTACTCTTATTAACGTTTGATGAACTGAGCTATGTGTGAACAATGCGGGCTAACACGTGAGAAGAACGTGATTCACAAATAATAGGACATTGTGTGAATGAGAGATGTGTGCCAAATACCGGCAGCATCCAGTAACTCAGCATTTCGTAACTCAAGCAGAAATTTTGTTTGAACCGATGTTCATAACTCGAAAAATTTGTAAGTGGGACTGTTCGTAACTCAAGGTACCACTGTATTAAGAAACTCACAAGACATATACCCTTTTTGTTAATCAAAAATACATTAACAGTGTTTATATAGCAAAAAAATATCTTACTTTGCTTGAAAAGTAGAAGAAAAACTAAACACACTGAGTTGATTTTACTAGACTTTATTGTTTAGTCAACATGTGCTTGTTTTTTCAACCACTATTTGTAACAGACATTTTTAAGAATAGTAACAATAAACCAATATGAAACCCCTTTATTCCAACTGGTAACTGACAAACAGCATATTTGTCTCAGAAGACAGAAGATAATTATTATAACAGAATGAGTTACAGTAGAATCGGCATTACTCAGTATTACAATGCATACAACAAATCTATAAAAACTTCCATTCATTAACAAGCCCTACCAGTGAAAATGTCCATTTAGTGTTTTTATATTCTAGACAAATCATGAGTGATTTGGGCAGTCAGTGCAGTGACTCAGCATTTTTCAATCTCCAACATACCAACGATAATTTCCAAAACAGACAGGGTTTTATACATCACAAGTCTAAGGAACCAATGCTGTCAACCTGCGGGGGTGGGTATTTTCAAATAATTGCCACAATGCTATTGTGAAATGAAGGATATCAGAAAAGCATTTGTACCTCACCCATTTCCAAACTATGGCAAAGATGTGGTCTGTTTGGTTGCAAAGTTGGTAAAGGAGGAAATGTGAGCCTTAATGTATTTCCAAAGGAGAAAAAAGGAGAAACATGTGTAGGGTGTTTGGAAAACACTAAATCTCCCAGCAAAACGTCCTTAAAACGGGTTTACAGAATCCATTTTACAGAGGACTGCCACAAAAGTTGGATTGAAGCCTGGTGCCGTTCCACCCATTTACCCTGAGGACACAAGAACATGTAACGTGTCAGTCAACCAGTAGGTTTGTTCTACTGGTGTTATCTGTCACTATACACACAAACCTGCAGTGTGCTAGATGATGTTAGACAAATCTAGCATGATAAATTACACTATGATTCATGTCAAATGCTGATGGGGCAATTATTGCTTCGGGATGTTGACAAAGAAGGTTAGGGCAAACATTGCTCGAGACAGTTTGTCAGCTAAGATTAGATGTTTATGTTCATTATAGTAATTATAACAAGGAAAATTGTTATAATTGTTATAATCCAAGCTCTAGATGTGGTGTTTCTTGAATAGTTGATAATGTACCATTATGCTCCAGATCTACATTGAACTTTGGCTTTATTTGATAATTAATCTGAGAAGCTGTTACTCTTTAACTTTTGTAGCTCACCTGCTGGAGCAGGTAGAACAAGGTTTTGGCATTATTGGGGTCATGGATTTGACACAATGTGCGACACTAAAAATTGGTTCTGGATAAGAGAATGTGAATCTAATTGGCAAGTCAACCTGAATTTAAAGGAATAGAACCTTTGATCAACATTTTAGAGTGTGTGAGAAGAAATTACTGTATTAACAACTGTATTACACTTTACAATTGACTTACATAACATAATATCATAAAATACAACATTTATCAGATGCAGAACAGAATATTATAGAGCCCACCATCCATCCGTCCATCCATCCGTCCGTCCGTCCATCCATCCATCCATTTACATCCACTTATCTTGGTCCGGGTCGCTGGGGTAGTAGCATCAGCAAAGCGGCCCAGAGGACATATAGGAGATTTTAATTGGTAAACAAAAATATCTTGCTTGCTTGAAGAGCAGGGTTTTTTATGTTAAGGCATTTTTTTGGGGGGGATAATAAACTTGAGCTTTTTTTCACGAGAGTATTTAAGGAAAGGCTTCACCACATACACTACATTATGGGAACAAGACCATTGAGAGCCAATGAGGCACCAAGATAGTGGCCCATTAAACGCATTCTACTACACAGGCAAGGAAGTCACGCATGTTCTTAATTATTACTGTAATGGTACAGCCCCGATCCCTCCCTCCGGGAGTGTGTTTATGTAGTCTGCGTCTGTTTATGTCCATATATGTATTTCCTTTCGTCATGGTTCAATGTGCATTCGTTCATTCGTCTCACGCAGAACACATGGGTCTTGTTTATTTTTAGGTATATATTTGTCTGTCGATGTCGCACCGTTAAGTGTTTCATGTCGTTTCTTTTCAGCACTGCTAAAAGCTAAAAAAGCTATCTGTTCACTATACGTCGGTCTCGACATCCTTCCTACCCCTCGTCATGACAATATATTGTGGACCTATATACACTGCTCAAAAAATTAAAGAGAACATCACAATGTAACATCACAATGTAACTCCAAGACAAGCACACTTCTGTAAAACCAGCTGTTCAGTTAGGAAGCAACACTGATTGTGAATCAATTTCACCTGCTGTTGTGCAAATGGAACAGACAACAGGTAGAAATCAGAGGCAATTAGCAAGACCCCCCCTATAAAGGAGTGGTTCTGCAGGTGGTGACCACAGACCTTTTCTCTGTTCTCATCCTTTCTGCCTGATGTTTTGGTCATTTTTGTATTTTGTCAGTTCTCTCACCATAGAAGTAGCATGAGGCGGTGTCTACAACCCACAGAAGTTGCTCAGGTAATGCAACTTATCCAGAATGGCACATCAATGCGAGTTGTGGCAAGAAGATTTGCTGTGTCTTTCAGCACTGAGCATGGAGCAGATACCAGGAGACAGGCCAGTACACCAGGAGACACAGAGGGGGCCGTAGGAGGGCAACAACCCAGCAGCAGGACCGCTAACTCCTCCTTTGTGCAAGGAGGAACAGGAAGAGCAGTGCCAGAGCCCTGCTAAACGACCTCCAGCAGGCCACTAATATCCATGTTTCTGCTCAAACTGTCAGAAACAGACTCCATGAGGGTGGTATGAGGGCCCAACATCCACAAGTTGGGCTTGTGTTTACAGCCCAACACCGTGCAGGTCAATTGACATTTGCCAGAGAACACCAAGATTGGCAGAATCGCCATTGCAGCCCTGTGGATGAGAGCAGGTTCATACTGAGCACATGACAGAGTCTGGAGACGCCGTGGAGAACGTTCTGCTGCCTGCAACATCCTCCAGCATGACAGGTTTGGCAGTGGGTCAGTAATGGTGTGGGGAGGCATTTCTTTGGAGGACCACACAGACCTCCATGTGCTAGCTAGAGGTACCCTGACATCCATTAGGTACTAGGAGGAGATCCTCATAATCATTCTGAGACCATATGCTGGTGCAGTGGGCTCTGGGTTCTTCTGATGACAATGCTAGGCCTCATGTGGCTGGAGTGTGTCAGCAGTTCTTGCATGATGAAGACATTGATGCTACGGACTGGCCTGCCCATTCCCCAGACCTGAATCCAATTGAGCACATCTGGGACATCATGTCTCGTCCCATCCACCAACGTCACGTTGCACCACAGACTGTCCAGAAGTTGACTGATGGTTTAATCCAGGTTTGGGAGGAGATTCCTCAGAAGAACATCCACAGCCTCATCAGGAGCATGCCCAGGCATTGTAGGGAGGTCATACAGGCCACATACACTACTGAGCCTCATTTGAACTTGTCTTGAAGAAATTCCACTTAAGTCATTTTCCACTTTGATTGATACATATTAATATATTGTGTACCTGTGTGAAAAAATGGGCTCAGTTTTCTGAGCAGTATTTATTTTTTGCATTGTGAATTTAATATGGTAATGTTGATCGGACAGAGGAAAGAGCACATGATTTGTCGTTTGTCTGTTAGCTCATCTTTTCTCAAAACGAGCATTTGGGAGACAGGAAAATGGAAAATAGAGTCAGCACGAAAAACAAATGTATTCCAGTTTTCTTTGGCTAGCTTGTAAGTAGTGCAAAGGTATTCATTAATCTAGTTACCAAATAACTACATCATTTTCTCAACACCTCCAACATAAGACCAAACTAGGTAGCTAATCTAGCTAGCATGCTAAATGTGAAATGAACTAATAATCTAAACCTTGGGATGGCAATTCTACCTGCATGTAGGCTCATAATATAGAGACAAGAAGGAAAATATAGTCATATTGTAATATTTTCCATTGAACGCACACAACATCTCAATGTCGCTCTCTAAATTTTAAAACTAGACAGACTGTGTCTGTTACTGTGCCTTTAAGATGGCTACAGATACGTCTGTGTCTGTACATCTGATTGAGTATCCTGCACTGTCCTCATTCAGAAAGCACTCAGAACTGCAGACGTGAGGTGAACACCTGTGAACAGGTGTGTGCTGAGTAGGAGATATGTAAATAATGGTGCCCTTGTAACATCAGTGATTTCAAAATGGGATGTTGGAGCTTAGATGTCATATATGGACAGTATATGTGAGAGAGAACTGTGTGTTAGAACAATGTGTGTTGAAACATTTTCACATCTCTCAAACATTCCTAATTTCAATGAAGTAAGGGAGATTTTTGTTTTTCATGAAAAAAAAAACAATATAAGAAATCATTTTCTCAGTGGCTCAAAATCCCTACAGCTGAATGAAACGTATTTTCATTGCCATATTTTACATGAAACACAGGTAACATTGCTACATTTTAATTATAAATGTTAGTGTGATCATTAGGCCACACAACTATGAAACATGATCCTCCGTGTAATCATCACATCAGAAGGATATCACACAGAAGATGAAAACGTTGTTTTATCTACACTGGTTGCTTCACACTGGGTTGAGCTGTTCAGTGGTGTTCCTCAAGGGCCAACCTTAGCAGTATGCATAATGTGTTTATCTGAAATCAGCCAATCACCAGTGGTGTAATTAGGACCTGCCCATTTCCAGTTATAGCTGAGAAAATACAGAAGAGCTCTTCTCATCTTAGGTATTTTACTCTTTCACACACACACACACACACACACACACACACACACACACACACACACACACACACACACACAGTGCAAGGGGCTTCCCTTCTTGAAATCACTCACATTGGCTGCGTTCATCCCCCCCCCCCCCCCCCCCCAGACACACGTAGCCATACAAATGCACGCTCACACACACACACACACACGCTCACACACACACGCAAGGACACAGCTGCCAACATGTGCCTTTCAGCAGCGTTTCTCCTCTTCACTCTGTGGGGTGAGTCCGTTCTGTTTTCATACCCTCTTTTCTTCCCAAGAACTGAAGCTTGCGACTCATACTGGGAAATAAAACGCATTTTCTTTCACCGAGTTGTTTGGCTCTCGAAGGTTCTCAGTTTTAAACTATAATTTGACCTCTGTATGCTCGAGCAGGAGCTGGATAAAACATTGGTGAAAAGGTGAACATATAATTATTTACAGTGTTCTCTCAAGAAAGGAGGTAAACTTTGCATCACAGTCTTGATGTAGTCTTGTGAACTATTTGTGCCAGGTTGTCCACTTTGCAGCATTCTGTGCCCCATGATCTTAGCTTTTTCTTTATAATATCAGCTCTCAAAATAACTTTGTGCCTATGTACTATATATTAGAAGTAATATAGTTAGTGGCAAAATAAAGTTATGTATATAATCAGAGAGATTAGTGCAGTAATTAATCAGACAGCATTATGATTTGCATGTATTACCAGTATATTGGCATGTGGATGGCACATAAGTGGCATATGTCCAGTGTCTCCAGTGTGGAAGTATTTTCTAAGAGATTTCTTTTAAAGAACTATTAAATTCTATTAAAAAAACTATTAAATTAAAGAACTAAAGAATTTTCTACTATTAGAAAACATTAAACATTAAAGTCAAATCTATGGGTGGACCATGTTTGGTTGGATGAGTGACTCAGGTGTATCAATTTTAGGGGTTTACTATTAAGGTTTATTTACTCTACCCTAAAATGATTATCACTTCGCTTTTTAAGACACCACCATTTCATTGTTGAATGACCTCGTGTAGGCAATTGTAGGATGCGGCCTATTGTTTAGCACTGAATGTGAAAAAGGTGTCGATACCATGGCTCCAAGCTCGTAAAGTCTTTATCCCAGTTTTCAAGAGGTCTTCCTGCACCCTCTGAAAAGCTGTCATCTCCTCTTTCACTCAGAGGTGTGTATGACTCAGTATCTCTCTCTCTTCTGCTTTTTTGCCCCCATTTTTTTTTGGATCTGTTGTA
Organism: Brachyhypopomus gauderio; assembly: GCF_052324685.1. NCBI lineage: Eukaryota > Metazoa > Chordata > Actinopteri > Gymnotiformes > Hypopomidae > Brachyhypopomus > Brachyhypopomus gauderio. The sequence goes on from NW_027506867.1 coordinate 2,862,166, forward strand.
AACGCTGTCACAAACAATGGTTGTGTGTAACTGAGACAAGTTTTATTTAACCTTGGGCTCCATGGACTGGAAGCCTTTCTGTGAAATATACATTCAAATATAAATATTTGGCCTGCTTTGTAGCTCATTTCCTGTATGAAAAAGTACCTAAATGCCTAAAGAATGGGTAGAAAGAAAGTAGAAAATGGGAAAAGAGTGGATCAGGTGCTCATGCCTCACAAAGCAACAAAGCAACACTGTGATTACATGCTTTGTGGAGGGCTTAGAGAAGATTTACTGCAACCCTGTTCCTGAAACCCCGTTACCAGAGGCTTCTGGGAGAAAAACAAGAAAAAAAGACAAATTAACATGTACACACAACAGTGGGCAGCGTCCACTAGAACAAAATGTCTGTACATTTTTGATCTTTTAGCAAACTCAGGTCTTTAGTAGGATATCCGCTTGATGTCCTACTGTAGATTGTTTAGGAATATTTTTCCTATTTGATTTGATGAAGTATGCTGATCATTTTCTCCATGCAAAGGAAAAAGGTGAGAAAATTTTATGGAGTAAATGATTGAATAAAATTTGCTGTATTTAAATAAAAACACTGGAAAAGGTTAAAATTCACAAAATAGTGAAGGTAAGACCCTCTCTCCTGTCAAATTCCTCACCTCATTTGGTAAATTCACTTCTTTTTCCAGGTTCTGCTACCTGTGGCCAGTTTCAGGTCGATTTCAACATGGCGGGTGTCACTGGTTCGGTCCAGTTTGACTCTGTGCAGAACACAGCCACCTTTAACCTCAGTGGCATAGGGTCATGTGACTCCTTCAACGTCTCTCTCACCGAGTTCCCTGTGATGTACGGTCACGTGGCCCAGCCCTGCGAGATGGCCCACATAGGAGGGCAGTTGGCCACCTTCTCTGTGCGCTCTCGTGACGTTGTGAACGTTTCCAGTGCTCTCCAGAAGATGTCTGGTCTGGAAGCACTCTCTCTAGTGGTGCAGACATGTGACGGGAGGAAGGCATGTGCTGGTCTCTTAGCAAGGTCAAGGGTCAACACGTCTCAGGCTCGTTTCTTCTCCGAAATAGCTGGGAATGTCTACCTCCGCCAGGTAGAAGGGGAAACTGGTGCCGTTCTTCTCTCCAACCTGGTTAGTGTGGATCAGAGTGCCTCTCCATTATCTAACGTCAGCATTTTTTTGTCTCAGAGCTCAGCCGCCAGCTGCCAAACCTTGCTAGGCAGTCTGGACCCCAACAGTTTAACAAAGTTGGGTCAGGTGAAGGTCGGTACCCCCGCTTGAAGCTGTTAAATCCCGTTTGGACATCTTCTCCCTTGAGAGTGGCGTTCGTTTCGCTCTGCTCAGCCTCAGGTCAGGGTACTCGTGTGCTGAGGTCCGGACCTTAGACTCGAAGGTTGTAAGTGCCCTTATAGACATGCAGGGAGTCAAAGGATATATTACCTTTCACCAGCCTTCCCCTTTTGACCTCACCACTGTAACGTTGAATTTAACTGGCCTGGACAGGAGAATTGGGCCCTACCACGTGCACCTGTTCCCGACCCCTGAGATGAGATCGCCCCCACAGAGCGCTTGCAGTAACAACAACGTTGGAGGTCACTGGAACCCCTTTGGTATTGACACTCAGGCTTCCGTGTATCCCCCATCCCTGAACTCCACCCATGATTTCTATGAGGTCGGTGACCTGAGCTCCAAGCATGGGTCGCTAGTGAACATGAGTGACTTTCAAGGCAGCTTCACTGACTGGAACCTGCCCCTGTTTGGGCAAAACAGCATTGTGGGGCGTTCAGTTGTTCTCCATCAGCCTAATGGAACGAGGTTTGCCTGTGCAAGCATCGGCTATCCTGGGGACGTAATCACAGCCAGGGCCGTCTTCCAGAGTCCAGTGGTGGGGTCCGTCCTGTTCACCCAGCTGAAGGGAGACCCTTACTCCGACGTCTCGGTGTTCCTCGACTTGTCTTATGGGCATCCGTCCATGCCAGCGACTCAGAAACACCACTGGCACATCCACAAATACCCCATCAGCACGGAAACAGACACAGACGAATTTCGCTGCGTGTCCACCACAGGGCACTGGAACCCGTTTGGTATCAACACCAGCGTAAGCAGCTACAAGCTGAACTGCAGACCGGATTGTCCCTTCGCTTGTGAGGTTGGAGACCTGTCCAGCAAACACAGTTTGCTGAATTTAGGAACAGGCACAGGGATGTTTGACAGCAAGAGGTTCTTTACAGACACCACATCATGGATGTCTGGAACTGACTCCATGATTGGCAGGTCAGTAGTCATACATGGACCCGATGAGGCCAGTGTTCGCATAGCCTGCGCCAACCTCACCCAGGTACGTTTCCCCTCCGCCATGTCCGGACCCTGGCAAGGGGCCGGGTCAGCAGTGGGCCGCATCCATTTCTACCAGACCTCTCCACAAGGTCCAACCAACCTCCAGATTTCTCTGGAGAGGCTTGGGGCCATAGCTGCCGGATACCACGTCCACATATTGCCTGTGGTGAGAGGAGTGGACGCCTGCACTGACAAGAACATCATGGGTCATTTCAACCCATACGCCGTGAATACCTCACAGTCTCCTGCTCCAGGAATTGGCACGGTGGATCAGTATGAGACTGGCGATATCAGTGGAAAGTTTGGGTATCTAACGGATCAGGACCAGGTCCAGAACCATTATATCGATGGTAATATGCCGCTGAACGGGCCCAACAGCATCATAGGACGCTCGCTGGTTATCCACTACAGGAACGGGTCAAGGTTAGTCACAGCACCTTACAAAAACACCTCACAACAACTCTTAGGGTTGGTTATTCATACTAAACTGCGGTGCCAATGGTAAATCACCTTTGGAAATTATTTATGTATGTCTCATGTATTTAGACAATGGAAGGCAAACTGATATCTCACAGGATCCACAGTTCAGATGTTGCAGTTTAGTCATGAGTGTATCATACCATTTTTACATGTTTACTAACATTACTAATGTAATGTATTATAAAGTAAAGCTTTACTTAATGCTTAAAAATACTTAAATACTTTACATGTTTAGGAAAGAAGAACAATGACTTGGATTTGTGTAGAAAAAAACAGAAAAACAGAAATAGGTGTATGACTCAAATTCTTTTGATTTCTTGAGTTTCTGGTTCCCTTTTATGTGTGGTTAAATGTAACTGTAATGTAGTTTGGGTGAAAAAAATAAATTTGAGGAACTGAGGCACATTTATTTAAGGTTGCCGTCTACAGAAAGGGCAGATATGGGCTCTATTTTTGTAATTATGAAACACCAGCTCATATCAGCTTACCTCAAAGCTATTTGGGATCCATCATTTGGTCAAATATTTTAAATACCAACCCATCCTTCTCTGTTGAAAATATAAATGATGCTGATCTCCAACTGAGATATACATTTTATACACACACACACACACACACACACACACACACACACACACACACACACACACACACACACACACACACAAACTAACTAAAATAAAAAACACAAAAAACTCCCATTTAATAATGACAAACTCATAGATAACATTTTTCACATCCTTCATGTGACTTGGATATATGTAAGTGTTTCCACAAATCACATTTTAACCCAAATGCTAATGAGTAACAGGTGAATATTTTCGGCTCCTATTTTCGGTCACAACAGAAACACCATAAATGTTTCGTTGAAGCAAAATGCAACATCTGTGTCTGTCTAATGTTTTATTTATTTTATCTACAATATTTTATTTATTTGCTGGTTGGTGTTTCTATGTTTCTGCAGAATGCAGTGTGCTGACATCACACCCGAGAACACCTCGGATTCATATTGGGTCATCGCCAAGGCGACATTCAACAGCCATGTGACTGGCGAAGTAACCATGGTAATGTGTATGATTTTAAAAAATGGTTAGTGTTTATTTGTAATTAAACTAAGAGCAAAACAGAGAAGAGGAAAACAAATAGCATTGAACAAAAATGCACTGAAACATGGATAAATCTTGTGCATCAGTGTCACTCATCCATGTTTATGGGTGTGAATGGGCAATTGTATATTTGCAGAGTCTTAATGTGCTCTGTAGGAATAAATTTAAAAGTGATTAACCCTCAACATCCCAGCACACATACATTATCAGTGTTATGTACATATAAGCTGTATGTAAATGTTTGATACAAACCCTAGAAGAATCACATAACAATAACTTTAAAATGTTACAGAATTAGCTTTATATATTATATTAGTTCTTTTTATGTTGTATCTATAACAGCTGCTTAACATACATGGTATTTCAAATGTGAATTATATTTGCATGTTAAGATCTATTCGTGTGGTAAGTTGTTTATATGTAAGATATTTGTGGGTCTAATACACTTCAATCAATCAATCAATCAAAATGTATTTATATATCACATTTACACTTGTGTTTGAGAAAGGGGATAGATGCGTGTTATTGTACATGAAACCATAATGATGATAAACCTACATGTTAAAGTAATCAACACATAAAGTCATGATCATACGTGATTTTTAAGTCATGCACATGGGAATATTCATAGACTTTTTATTCACGGATGAAATCAAGATCCACCAAACCCACTTGGGCAAGCGTGTACCTTTCGCTTGGGTTAAGGAAGGGATGTCTCTTTAAAACTGCCACAAAAAGATGACGCTGTATTCACTCCATAGAGTAGGGGACGGGGAGCAGGGCAGAAATGTTGGAAGACAGGAGCAAAGGGAAGAGGAGATGACAGAAAGGGAGGAGGGGAGAGATGAAATGAGACAACAGGACACTGGAGAAGCATCAGCATAAATGGATAAGTGAAAGAAGAGAGGGAGAGAGAGAGGTCGGGAGGGGTCCTGAGAATAATAGGTTATAAATGTTGGAGTACGTGTTACATTAATGACATAATGTAACATGGTAAAGTGTGAATAAACCCCAGTGGTGCACGCTTTTATGTCCCCTGTTTGGAAGATATGCCTGTATAATTTAGCATAAGGCAGCCTAGGTTGTTTTAGCATGGGCACTTTTTAATGCTAATGCTAATATTGTTGGCTGATGGGAGGTGAGACTGTGAGCGTTAGTCATGGAGCGGGGATTGGTAGCAGGATTAGTACTCGGGGAGCAGCCATTAGTAGATAGAGCAGTACTCAGGGAATTGGGGACTGGCAGAGAGTTCATTACTTAGGGAGTTTGGTTTGGTAGGGCGATCATTACTTAGGGAGTTTGGTTTGGTAGGGAGATCATTACTTAGGGAGTTTGGTTTGGTAGGGAGATCATTACTTAGGGAGTTTGGTTTGGTAGGGAGATTATTACTTAGGCAGTTTGGTTTGGTAGGGAGATCATTACTTAGGGAGTTTGGTTTGGTAGGGCGATCATTACTTAGGGAGTTTGGTTTGGTAGGGAGATCATTACTTAGGGAATTTGGATTAGTAGATCAGAACTTGGAGAGTGAGGTTTAGTAGAGAAAGCAGTACTCAGGGACTGGTGGTAAAACCACACAATCCCTATCGTAATGCCCATGTACATGACATTCAGCAGTGTGAACATGGTTTTGAACAGTCCTACCTCATAATGAAGCAACCTAACCAGATACCACAGAGGGGGACTTGGGTAGAACGTTCTAGAGTGAAATGAAATGTTCACTCTGGTTGTGTAGGAAGTACAGGCCTGATGGTGTTCTGTTTGTACCTTCAGTCCCAGCAGAGATTTCCTGATGGCAGCTACACTGACGCCATCCTGCTGGTGGACATCCGTCTATCCACACCACTTAACGTGAGTATCAAACCAATGACTGCTTCCGCACGATATAAAGCTCTGACTGGTCCACACAGCTCAGACCTCTCCACCGGCTTTCATTAAGTGTTATGCGTGAACGTTCCCAGAAGGTGGCTGATTTCAGAACCACGAAGAGCTTAATTAAGTCGGTCCTCGTTTCTGATCAGATCACAGAAGCTTCATGGGAGATCATGGAAAGTCGTGTTGCTGGGCTCAATAACGGGTGTGAAGGGACAGGAGGGACCTATAACCCTTTCAACATGACAGCACAGGTAAAACAACACACATGACAGCTTTATTGGTTGTGTTGCTTGCCAAAACAGTTATGTTCTCACTACATAGTTATGGCTTTCTGAATAGAAACTGTACTTAGTCTTTTTAGTGAGTTCAGTACGTTATCTCACTCCATTAGATTAAATGCTTCCCTGGAGAATTTGCATGTAAAATGTATCCCAAAACTCCATAACCAAGAAACAAGTCCTACAAGACAATAAAGTTGATCTTAAGAATTCTTATAACACTTCAGAAACGTACAAAACCCCCCCTCTCTTTCTTGTTTTTTTATTTGTTTAAATACACAAACTACTACAGAATACCAGCTGTTCTCCGCTCACCCCTTTGGTCTGTCCGGTCGGGGACCTGACGTCCAAGCTTGGCTCCGTTAGCCTGACCCAGAGGCGACTGTTCACGGACGGACACCTGCAGCTCGCCGGAGACCTCACAGGTGTGGCTGTGGATCATTATCCCATCCACCTCTAACGCAGAGCGCCATTGTAATGGTTACTCAGACCTTGGAGTTGGGGGGTAAAGATACAAATAACTGAATAAATTTCCTTTGTTTAAGTATAAACAGGTGTTGTACGAATGAAGTGCTTCTTTGTCCTTGAAGTGTTTAGCTTGTATACAACATTAAGATCAAGCCTGAAGAACAGGCTCTGTCAGGTAGGGGGTGTATAAACGTCGGACCCCCCATGATGCACTCGTATCCACACAGAGAAACCAAACCTGCATGCATACATTAACAAACTGCACCAAATGCAAAGATGACATGACTTCCTTTTCTCGTTAGTCATCTACAGATCACTGGTCCTCAGAGCGGGGAACATGATCCTCGCGTGTGCCGACATTCTCCCGGAATCGCCCTCTGCTCAGCAGATCTTTCCGAGTGTGACGTCCTTTAGCAGGTGGGCCTTGGCGCAGAAGATGTGCGGTCATGTGACCTGAGAGTGCCCCGTGACTCCTGTAATGCCCGTGTGGCTTTTGCTACCTCGATACCGGCCCGCTGTGGTGCTTCGAAGACCTCAGGCAGTGTAATTATTATAGTATTTTGTGGAACTCCAGCCCCAATCTAGCCTCAGTCTGACATCACCCAGTCTAGTCCTAATCTGTCCCCAGTCTAGCCCCATTCACAACCTAATCCAGACCCATTCTAGCCAATCTGGACCCACTCATAACATTGCCCCAGTCTAATTTCCATCTAACCCCACTGTGAAGGTGTCAATTCCAGGTTCAGAAAGTAAAAGTCCTCACCAGGATTTTGCTCAGGCTTCCTGGATTGTGTTGATTCCACTAATTTTACCTGGATTGCACTAATTAGAAAATCTAGCAAGCTTGAGCAAAATCCTGGTGAGGACTTTTACTTTCTGAACCTGGAATTGACACCTCTGACCCACTGTAAACCCACTTTTAGCCCCAGTCTAATATCCATCTAACCCCACAGTAAACCCACATTAGCCCCAGTCTATCCCCAATCTGGAGCTCAGGAGGGAGCTCTCTGTCTTTTCCCAGAGGGCCACACTGTGTCTTTTCCAACACGCCTCTAACTGGGTGCATCCTGCAGTGTCCTGCAGGCCACGCTGCCATTGGGGAAACGAAACTGAGAGGGCGGTCGCATGGCTGTGGCACCTGTGTCAGGAAACCGCAGGACATTTACAGACACGTGCGAGGCACGAAACACGATGGAAACCGCCAGATGTTGTTAATCAAACATCATGACATCTGTTAGATTTTACTGTTTAGAGATCTAGATTTCAGAGGAAATTAATATGCAAGCAAGATAATAAAATATCAGTTATTCCAGAGGTTCGAATCAACCTCGCAAATCTGCATTGACTGATGGACCTAAAAGAGGTTTCTATTATTTGATCAGGTATGACTTCCGCAAGAGGGTGGCCAACGTCCTGGCAGTCGACCTGTCCAGGGTGTCTATCTTGCCTGGAGCGCTGTCCCCCACAGCAGGGGGGACGTGTCAGCAGGTGACCTTCGTTGTATCAGGTGAGACATCACTCACTTTCACTTCTACCAATCTGCAGGAGGGACATAGAGGTCTTTGGAAGCCATGCAGTTTGGCTGAGGAAACCCAGCAGACATTTCCCACCCATGCATGGATGTCTTGATTGCAATTTCTATTCCTCATGCTTCAGTCTTGCAAAACCATGTGGAACCACAACTCAGATCTTCACACCCTCATCGTTGGAGCGCTGCTAGCTGCTAACAGTGAGGAGACGACCAGATGTTTTCACAGTTGACACGTACGGTAGCTGAACAGTGGAAGGTGAATGGTAGAAGGATGAATTCTGTTGAGGGAGACTTTGGTTGTACAGGACCAAACAGGCTGGTAAAAGGTGTGTAAGAGTCCTTGTGTAAGAGTCATACTGGAGTACTGACGTGTTAGGGGAGAGAACAACCATTTGTTAAAGTCCAGTAGGAGTCAGATACCTGTGCATAACTCAGAACCTGTTCTTCTTATGAGTGGGAGTGGGCATTGTCATAGACTGACTGCCCCAGCAAGTGTGTGTGTGTGTGCGTGTGTGTGCGTGTGTGTGGTTTTCCATGTCTGTCTAAATGTACTCTGAGCTTCCCCTTTCTGCTTCCTCCCTGGTGGATGAACCCTGTCGGTCAAAACAATGAACAATTCACTCCTTTCACAGCAAATGCACCCATGCACACACGAAAAAGACGAAAATTATATGGTAACCGGAGGACACGCATGAGTGTGTGAGAGGGTCTGGCCTTCCAAGCCCTCCTGAGACAGGAGAGTGTAATGTGTCACAGAGAGAGGCTTATACATATATATAAATAAGATGCCAAACGTTTTTCACCGGTCTAATATCAGTTTCTGCTCTGGACATGGGGGAACCTGAGCAGGTTCAGGCTTCTTAGTCAGTAATGCTTGCTGGAGGTACTATAGGTGCAGGGGTTTCTTGGCCAGCTTTTCAGAGCCCTGGGGAAGGGGGGGAGGGGGGGGGGGGAGGGGGGGTCATGCAGAAACTCTGCATTCTCAGGGGGGAGTGCTTGAGCAGATCAGGTGTTTGTAGTTAAGGTAGTATGATTCTGCCAAAAATATCTAATTGTGATTTTTCTGACCAGTATTGCAAATGCAACTTGCATTGTTATACTGTTCAATTGGTTATGCACCAGGCTTGTTTTTATGGTCCTGTTTCAAAGCTGTACATAAAATTTTGTCCTTTTTATCAATGTCAAATCAAAATCAAATCAAATCAAAATTTATTTATATAGCACCTTCCAACAATGCATTGCATTGACCAAAGTGCTTAACAAAACAAATAAAACAATATCATAAAACCATTTAAAGTAAAAGTAGATATTTACGATGTCGAAATTAAGTGCTTAATCAAACAAATCAAATAAAACAATATCATACAACCATTTAAAATAAAAGTAGAAGTAATTTAAAGTGTCAAGAATTATACGTCGAAGGCCTTTTTGAATAAGTAGGTCTTAAGTTTGGCCTTAAACAGAACCAGGTCAGAGATGGAACGCAACTCTAAGAGAACACAATTCCAGGCCATTGGACCAGCCACAGAGAAGGAACGATCCCCCCAGTGCTTGCATCTAGATTTTGGCACTTTGAGTAGGTATTGGCCAGCTGACCGTAGGGCTCTGCTGGGCTGATGGATTTGTATAAGTTTTGTGATGTATGGTGGTGCAAGGTCATTCAAAGCTTTAAAGACAAAGACCAGCAGTTTAAACTGTATTTTAAACTGAACCAGGAGCCAGTGTAAAGATGAAATAACAGGTGTAATGTGCTCAGATTTACGTGTGCTGGTTAATAAACGAGCAGCAGAGTTCTGAACAAGCTGTAAACGAGAGATGGAAGACTGATTAATTCCAACATATAGAGTGTTACAATAGTCTAGAACTCACAAATGCATGGATGGCTTTCTCCAAATCAGTACGGCTGATGAAAGGCTTTACTTTAGAGAGCAAACGGAGCTGAAAGAAGCTTGTTTTCACAACAGAATCAATCTGTTCATCAAGTTTGAAATTACTGTCAAGCTTCACTCCTAGATTAAGCGAAATACTAGGGAGCGAAATACTTGAACTGAAAGAATTTTTACATGGGTTCCTGTTAGTGTCAAACAAAATCCATTCAGTTTTGTCATTATTCAAATGGAGAAAATGCTTGAGACAGCCAATGCTTAACGTCATTTAAGCAGCTGATAATAGAATTAAGACTGAGTGCAGATTTTGCAGCAACAGGCAGATAGATTTGTAAATCATCTGCATACAAATGAAAAGACAGGTTATGACGTGCAATGATAGGTCCTAGTGGCAGCATATAAAGTGAGAAAAGTACAGGCCCCAGAATGGATCCCTGCGGAACACCAGAGGTCAAAGGAATCGCAGAAGTGGAAGACAGATCCCCTATCATTACAGAGAAAGTTTGGTCTGTTAGATAGTACTTAAACCGCTCAAGGACCACTCCTTGAAGACCGATATGGTGAGTCAGACGAGTAATAAGAATCTGATGGTCCACAATGTCAAAAGCTGCTGAGAGGTCTAACATAACCAGCAGAACAGGTTTTTTGGCATCAAGGGACAAAAAAACATCATTTTGTACTTTAAGTACTGGAGATTCTACACTATGATGAGATCTAAAACCAGACTGGAATTTTTCAAACAAGTTATGTGTTATTGAAACTTTTGATTTTAAAATTGTATTGATTCTAAATCATGAAATTATTATTTAGATTATGAATTATGAAACTGATAAATTACTTATCTCTGATTGTGGCTAATAAAAATAAATCAGTATAGTTACACGGTCTCAGAACACGTCTGAGGTATCCAAGACAACACATTGACAATGATCACGATAAAATTGTGGTTTAACTAATATAATTTTTTCATAAAATCTTTTCAGAAAATCTTTTTAGTTGCCACTGAAGAACAACTGCTTGCTTTAAACATGCATTTATTCTAACCAGAGGTGTCAATTCCAGGTTCAGAAAGTAAAAGTCCTCACCAGGATTTTGCTCAGGCTTGCTGGTGTGACGGGCAGGGGTGAGCAACTAAAAGGAAGCGATCACGCCAAGTCTCAGGGAAAAAGGATGGTTTAATAGAAAGTGTGCAAACCTAAAACCCATGCAATATCTCCAAATTAAGGATATAATGACCAGCGGTCAACTGGTACAAAGACAAGACATATATAGGCAAACAAACGACCCTCAGGTGAGACGGATCACGGGCTCCGCCCACCTGAGGGACGCACATGACGTCACCAGACAACAACAACAACAGCCGCTGTGGACGGAGGCGGCCGGTAGAGGGCCGCCTCACCGTGACAGCTGGATTGTGTTGATTCCACTAATGTTACCTGGATTGCACTAATTAGAAAATCTAGAAAGCTTGAGCAAAATCCTGGTGAGGACTTTTACTTTCTGAACATGGAATTGACACCTCTGATTCTAACCATCTATTACTTTAATAGGAAAAATAACATTATTCTAATATTAAATATTTTTGTTTTATTTTTGAGATCACATCATATTATACTCCACACTGAAAAAAGTGACAAGCTGCTTTTAGATACCTTTTAGGAAGGTGGGATTGATCCATTTTAATGTTTTTAGTAACACTAAACCAGAGTGACCCCAATAGCACAAAACTAATGAAATGCTTTCAAACATCTAAGCCAGCCTAGAGTGTTGAGAGAACTTTACGCTTGAACTTTACGCCTGAACTTTACACCTGAACTGACGCCTTGTGCCTCTGCCTACCAGGCCAGGTTGACCCAGACCAGCTTGCCTCCGTGAAGACGAGCCAGGAAATGGGAATTTACCAACAGACCAGTGAATGCACAAAAAGTAAGGCCCGGTTCCAGACTGCTTTTGCGGGGGGAGTCAAAGATGCAGGGGCACATGGTCGTAAATATGCAACATGGTACTGGAGGGGGTTTTTATGTGTTTACGAACTATGTGTGTTTGTTATGAGTGAGAGTTTTTGCTTGTTGTGACAAAAAATGTCCACCCTAGAGACTTAAGAGCGTCTGCCAAATTCTGAATATGTGAATGAATGATTCTGAATATGTGAATGAATGATTCTGAACATGTGAATGAATGATTCGGAACATGTGAATGAATGATTCTGAACATGTGAATGAATGATTCTGAATATGTGAATGAATGATTCTGAACATGTGAATGAATGATTCTGAACATGTGAATGAATGATTCTGGACATGTGAATGAATGATGGTTTTTCTCATGACTATACTCTCTGGTGCAACTTCTCTCTGTTCTGTTAAGGTGGTGCCCATGGTTTGCTACTGACCCACGGATGGTTCGTCCAGATCCTCTCACTAGTTCTGGTGTACCATCTCCAGTCTGCTGTTCTGCAGTGAACGTCACTCGGACTTTGAAACCACCAATGTATATATCTTTTATACAGATTTACAGCTGATACAGTTTACAGTTGATGTACATGTTCTAATGGAGCCTAATTAAATCAGCAAGTTAAATTAACTTGAAATCACACAACATTATCTGACCAGTGGCACAGGTCTTGTTTCAACTTTGGGAGGTGTGGTTTGGGGGGTGGCGGGTTTGTTATAGTGTAGACTGCTCACATCCCTTAAAATATAAATAAGGTGAGCAGGAATTATTGCTGCACATCTATTTGACTCTGTAGCACTATTCCTACTGTTTTTCTTGTGACTCGATTTAATTGTGTTAGCTGTTATGTGTTACATTTAGAGGGAGGCAAATAAAAATGTATTTTGTAAAATAACTTATTTTATCACCACCACCACCACCACCATCATCATCATCATCATCATCATCATCATCATCATCATCATCATCATCATCATCATCAATATAGCAGTGCAGTAGCTAATTGGATCATCAATGCAACAGTCAATAAGGAAACATTCTGATGTGCTCTCTATACTCTGTATGTCTTTACAGTTTCATTACATGTTATGTTTTGCTTATACGTACGCTTGCTCATAGTCTAGTCATGAACAAAGCAAAGCGTCCAATTTCGCGTGATTTGTAAGTTGTACATTATGTTGTGCAATGCTATTTTCAATGTTGTTTGAAAGAATAGAAATAAAATCGCCACAAAAACGATCTTGAAAGTTTTTTTAAATAGATTTTAAGTGAAAACGTGAACCTAAATGCCTAATATTCCTAAATTTCACCTCGCAGTATATACAGGGACTAGGCAAACATAAGCCCCGCACTACCTCAGTGCTTATTGAAGGAAGGAAGGCGAGTCTCGCGCACTCCACCTGACTGGACGCGCGAGTCCGTCACGTGACAGCATACGTCAACTATGTAATGGCAGCCTCCTGTTTTCTAAATGAACACAAGGAACGGTAGAGTTTAAATAGCAGTTTTAACATCAACAACCACATCTCGAAGGTAACTCGCGACATATTTAGCATTATGTTATCACGACATGTAACCTCGACTAACAAAATGGAGAGAGATTGTTTGCGTTGGGCATGGACGTTGTTTGGCGTGCTATAAATGCATGTTTTTGTATCTTATCTTTAGCACTGTGGCTAGCCAGCTGCCCCTCGGCGTGTTGAGCCACACCGCGTGTTGGGAGCAGCGTTAAAAACGAAGTTCTGTCATTGTTTCGTGAACTTTCTTCTTGAAGACAACAGTTTTGATAAGTAAAAGTGCAAATATATTTTTTAAAGAAAGTTCTTTGAAACCTCCCTTTTCAGATTAACGGCGATGGGAATTTACCACACCTCAAAAACGCAACTCATTTGAGCCAATTAGGGATTTAAACTCTACTTCATGTGTGGTAGTTAAATATGCATTACCATATGTAGTTTAGGTAATGTCAAATAAAGAGGCAATTAATTTGACAGCTTGTTTATTTTCCCGTTGTGGAGCGTCGTGCAAGAATCTAGCCAATCAGTGATCACGCCTGTGTTTCCGTTGATGTGATTGGACAGTGCACTGACCTCAAACTCCCACGTTGCGTAATGAATTGTTTTAATGACAGACATATGATTTGATGGTCCATGCTTATAGTTTATGAAGATGTTTGTTAAAGTCGACGCAGGTTATAATAAACACCAAAAATTGTAAAAAAAAAAAAAGAATATTCTTTGAATATAGCTGATATACTGTTAATGCTACTGTCAGCATCATCTTGAAGTGGAATTGGTGTCTGATGAACTACCAGTAGTCAATGTTTAACAAGAGGGCAGAGACAATTGGCAGTTTTATTAAACTTAAAGGTTACAGTTTAGAACACAGTCCAACATTTAGACCGGTGTTACCTGACAGGTGTTCAATCTCAGAGAAAGAGAGGAAGAAATGAGCTCAGGTAAAGTTTGTAGTCTTTAGGTTGGTGAGTGTTGTCCAGGCTGAGAGGGTTTTGCATTTACTGTATCCTTGTTAGGGGAGTTTATTCAGTTTTACAACAGTGGTTTTTGCTGCCATGAATGTCAATGAAGATCAGGTTAGCTTGTGGCTAATTGTTCCCTGCTGGTATTTGCATTTGCATTTAGTGGTGTTATTGTTTTTTGGTTGGAGGGCTCATTTAAAGTGTATTGTTGTGTGTGTGTGTGTGCGCTGTGACGTTTTTGTTCTGATGTGTGCACGCATACTTTATTGGTTCTAATGTGTGTACGGTTTGTGCTCTGTGTATGCGTGGCAGACGCTAGAATGTCCCCCAAGATCACGGTGGAGCTGTTGCGGCAGCTGAGGCAGGTGATGAAGAGCAGTAAGTACGTCACCGAGCCCATCCAGGCTTACATCATCCCCTCAGGTGACGCCCACCAGGTGAGAGCCCTTAACCCACCGCACCTGAGCACACAACCTGGACTGAAAACCAGTGACAAGACAGAGGCCAATAATGCATAACCCCATCTAGTTCTGCATAGACAGTAGTAAGGGACATTAGGTCAAAATCAGGACAACATCAAAAATGTGTTAATCTTATGGTGCGTCTTGTTGTGGCAGCTGAAAACCATTAAAGTGTCCACATTGGAATTAACTGAACAGCTGATATAATTCAGATATAATGTAATAGATAAAAACAGGGTTTAAGATACAGTACAGGCCAAAGGTTTGGACACACCTTATCATTCAATGGGTTTTTTTTTTTATTTTCACGACTATTTACATTGTAGGTTCACTGAAGGCATCAAAACTATGAATCATGTGGAGTTATGTACTTAACAAAAAAAGGTGAAATAACTGAAAACATGTTTTATATTTTAGTCTCTAGCCACCCTTTGCTCTGATTACTGCACACTCTTGGCATTCTCTCAATGAGCTTCAAGAGGTAGTCACCTGAAATGGGTTTCAGGTGTGTCTTATCAGGGTTAATTAGTGGAAGCCCATTGAGAGAATGCCAATAGTGTGCAAAGCAGTGGGGTATAACCCAAAGAACCTTGAACCAGGAGATCTAACATTCAAACATTGACCCACAAGAACCAACTCAAGATGAAGAGACTAAACGCACACACACAGAGTATCCAAACTAAACAAGGAACAGCTGCCCGTACTTACAAGGGGCGGAGCTACAAAAGAGGTGTGAACAAAGCAAAACGTAGACTTGAGACACGCAAGGGGGCCAAAACATGACCAACTGCATGGATGTAGCATGTAGCAGTTTTAGGTCTCAGTAATTATAAACCTGGAGTCATGTTTTAGACTTCCATGCAGCGTCCTCTAAGTTACCAGGATTCTGATCTACGATCAGTTTTAGCTTATGATGCTATACATTAACTTTTGCAAAGAAATATACAAGTGTCACAGCTATTGTATATCTAATAACATCTATCATCGTTCCATATATACTAATGCACCAAGTTCAAATCGTCATAAATAATTTTTTTAACAATTTTTCTTTGGGTTTTCTTATTTATACTTGGGTTAGAAATAATATATTCCAACATTTAGAGTATTAACTTTTATCCCAAAACAAATTCATAAATAAAAATGGAAAAAAACCCAGACGAATCTGATGTTGAGTCCGACACTTTGGAGTCCGACACACTCATAAACACAAACCTAATACACTTGTGAATGGTGTAAATACTTCATCGCACGTGTCTCTGTCCTCTCGTGTCCTAGAGTGAATACATCGCTCCCTGTGACTGCAGACGCGAGTTCATCTGCGGTTTCAACGGATCGGCAGGTAGGGGGCGCTGTACGCCCAGACTGATTGGATAATGACGTTCTCTGTCGTAGTGCTTTGACTTGTCGTGTTGTCACGTAGCTACCATGTTAATACCACACGAAACAAAGAGCCCTTTGCAGGGTGTTGTGGGGGTAGTTAGGGGAAACTGCTCGGTCTGAAACCCAAGCCACAATGGAAACCTTGCACCTTGTTAAACCTTGTTACACACACACACACACACACACACACACCTGCATGAAAGATAAGGAACAAAGTGCTACCTAATATAAACCACATATGCAACATGACTGACCCCATTAGATAATAGAGTCTAGGGTTATTACACACACCTCATATGTCCCCAGTCTGTAAGGCTATTAACTGAGATTGTTAGGCCCGAGTACACTTGAAAGTGGGTATGAATACAGGTCATGTTTGTGTGTGTTGTGTGGCCAGCACAAAGTTATCCACAACTCGGGAATCTTGACTGCATGCGCTTCACTGCTGGTCCCCTGTCTAGTGTGTGTGTGTGTGTGTGTTGCGTCTCCTTCATGTCTTCCTGTGTACACCGGCTGCTTTTAGGCACCGCCATCGTCACGGATCAGCACGCAGCCATGTGGACGGATGGGAGGTACTTCCTGCAGGCCAACCAACAGATGGACAACAACTGGACTCTAATGAAAATGGGTAATCTTAACCTTCAACCCACAAACCACGACTGGCGACGCCTCCTTCCATGTGCCAAACGTGCCATTGGAAACATTCTCACATTTACACTGCTTCCACCAGTCGTGACCCAAAGGTAACGTGTGTTCGTTTTGGGTCTCAGAACGGGTCGTCTGATCTTCTTAAAGTGACTCAGTTAATGTTAATCTGCATGCCCTAAAGCCTCTAAAAACCCTTAGAGGAGCTCTAGAGTATTAATATATTTGTGCGCCCGTGTCCAGGTCTGAAGGAGACGTTGTCCCAGGAGGACTGGCTCATTAGTGTCCTGCCAGAAAACTCCAGAGTTGGGGTCGACCCCTGGATCATCGCTGCCGGTCAGTATCAAGTTGGTTAGGATATGAAAGACAGTTGATCTGTCAGAGTATTGGCACCCTCTGGCATATCTGAAGTGAAAAAACATAAAATAGAAAGCATTTAAGTTGCTTTTAAAATTAGCATTAGCTAAAATACCCAGAAAGTGTACTTTAAACTCTCACTTTACAATTGGTTAATGTTGCATGAGAAATGTACCTCTCTACAATCTCCCTCCAATTAACTTTTAGCTGTCTGCCTTGGTTAATTATACATTCCATTCTGCATTAGAATCCTTAAATGACGAATGCAATCAATTTGCAATATTTTTGTTAACAAAAAACTTTCCATTAGGTACAACACAGAATTTTTGTTCTTGGGAAAGACAGGCTGACCAGGTTGGCACACACAGAGTTTGAGGAGAGCTTCAGAGTTCCCTCCCTAGTGTCCTGGGGGCTCGAGCTGATCTGGGTGTATTAAAATGGAGGGCAAATCTGTGATGATTAGTTCTTAATTTATAGATTCTTACTACTGCACTTTTATACTTTAAGTTTTTTTGTACTTCTACAGTACCTTTTGGTGATATTAGAGGTGTATTCAACTAAGTATTTTCATAATCGAATCTGATTTTCCCTTTAGTCGACTAATAGTCGAATCAGGGTTTTTTTATCTAGAGCACGTTAAACGGGATCCCGTTCTCATTAAGGACTTTTTTCCACTTCAAAGTAAAAACTTAAAACACTCAGATAAATGAATAAACATGGTAGGTTGGCTTTATTCAGCATATATATATATATATATATATATATACACTTATTTATTTTTTAATGAAACGTTAGAGAACATTAACAAAAAAAAGTCGCCGTCAGTGCGCATATGGAACTGTCAGATAGGCACTGTGCAAAATGTCTAAAATAATTTAAATAAAATATGCCTGCCTGAAAATATAAAAAAATTGCCACACAACAGCAAAAAATATTATAAGTAAAGGTTCAAGTAACGGGGTTTAAAAAGCAAACAAAAACAAAAAATATTTATAGGCCTACTTGCCGAGATGCACCGCGACGAGACGACACGACCGAAACGACAAACGGCTGAACTGTTTTTTTTTTTTTTTCTTACGCGTTTTAAATGGTATGCCATGTTGGTTGTTTACTTTGTTTGATTCATCTGTATTTTTTTCAAAATACTCCCACACTTTTGAAGTTTTTTTTAGTAGCCATTATAATCTGGGCGGACGCTGATCCTGTAGCGTATTCAGCTCCGCTCGTTTGGATTGTGCAACTGCAGGGTGTGATGTATTTATTTAATGCGCACACATCATTTAAAAATATTTATTAACAGAAATTAGGAAGATTTTAAGATTTTATTTGACAAAAGGCCATATATAACGAAAACAAAGACATTTAATGTAACAACTAATTCTTAGCAGCATCCTTAGCAGCAGGTCACCCCTAGGTGATATATAAATTAAACTTCTTATTAGGCTATGTTGGTGTGTCATTGATTTGGATGTTTTGGAGGTCTGTTGATGTGTGGGTGTTGGTGCTGTGGTGATGGGGGTGCTGTGTTTATGGGGGTGCTGTGTTTCAGATCAGTGGAAGACCATGTCTAAAGCCCTCAGAAGTGCTGGACACTCGCTTGTTGCTCTTCAGGAGAATCTCATCGACATCGTCTGGGAAGATCGACCTGCCAGACCCAGCGCACCGCTCAGCGTCCTGGGACTGAAATACACCGGTCAGTATGCACACACACACTCTCTCTCTCTCTCTCTCACACACACACTCTCTCTCACACACACACATGCGCGCACACACACACACACTCGCACTCATGCACTCACACGTACACACACACTCTCGTACGCACACACACACACACACACACACACACACACAATCAGTTTTGTTGCTCATTATAATCTCTCAAACACATTAATTGTTCTGGGTAAGGACACACATACTTTAATGAGCTGAAGAGTTACTGATTTTCTGTGTGTATACATGCACACATTTCTACCTTACATGGTCTCATCATACATGGGATGAGAGAAATTCACAGGATAGTTACTTACCATGCTTAAATTGAATTTTTAATTTGAATGTAATTCTATTGAAATTGTTCAATCGTTCAAGCTTTTATACCGTAGAAATAAAATACTTAGAACTTAGACGTTCCTCAACATGAATATATTAAATTAGAACTGTACTGATGTTAGTAGTAGTATAACTGAGATGTTGTTAGTAGTGCGGTGGCAGTGTTATGTATTGTAATGTATGTGTGTTGGAGATTCATACGTGAAGGTGATGTCTTGCTGCCCATCCTGAACAGGTCTGAGTTGGCAGGATAAAGTCCTGCAGCTGAGGAGCAAGATGGCGGAACGGAAGATCTCCTGGTTTGTCGTGACGGCCCTGGACGAGATTGCATGTGTGTATTAGTAATCTTCAGTTTGTGTGTGTGTCTTATTACATGCATTAATAAGCTGTTATTACCTTGTGCATTATTTTAATAGTGTTACTGGGCTGATGTCTTCTCTATGTCCAGTGGGCTGAGTGAAGATAATTAGTGCTTCAGCTGGGGGTGTATCGTTAGTTTAAACCATGTGAAGGTTTGGTCTTTCTTCTCCGCAGGGCTGTTTAACCTGCGAGGCTCTGATATAGAATACAACCCTGTGTTCTTCGCCTATGCCATCATCGGCATGAACAGCATACGGTAACGCTGCGTCCTTGGACACGCCCTCTAATGGCTGTGGGTGGTGAGAGTGGCTGAGGGTTGTTGGCCGTGTTCTCCTGGACCCTCAGGTTGTTCCTGGATGAGAAGCGCGTGGCGGACCCGGCGGTGTGCGAGCACTTGGAGCTGGCCGAGCCCAGCAGGGCGGAGCTGCGTGTGGAGTGCCTCCCCTACGAGCGTGTGCACCACCAGCTGCAGGCCATCTGCTCCACCCTCGGACCCAAGGACAAGGTGTGGATCTGTGACAAGGCCAGCTGCGCCCTCACCCAGGCCATCCCCAAGGTGAGTGGGAGGGGCAGGGGGGGGTGTAGGGAGGGGCAGGAGGGGTGTAGGGAGGGGCAGGGGGTTGTGGGGAGGGGCAGGAGGGGTGTAGGGAGGGGCAGGAGGGGTGTAGGGAGGGGCGGGGGGGTGTAGGGAGGGGCAGGGGGGATATAGGGAGGGGAAGGTCAGACAGCAAGTGGAGTGTCGGCCGACTGGATGGAGTGGGGAAAGGTGAAACAGTCTCTCTCAGACCACGTCTCAAGTGAGTGAGAGGAAACCACGTTTCAAAGGTCATAATGAATGCAAGTAAAAAACAGGAAGTTACGCGAGGTCATGCTGACCTGCTGTAAGATATTTTGGTTTTTGATTCTCACATTTTATTTTGCGAGCGTCTCAAGTCTGGTCTCAACGAGTCCATCGGAGTGATGAATGTTGTCACTAGTGAGATTCTCAAAGCCAGACAGCAGTTTGTGATCAAACTGTTCCCAGGATCACAGACTGTCTCTCACTTTATGTACTCTCAGAACTGTGGTTCCAGCCAGTAACTTAATGACATTTGTGGCTAATCCATCCATTAAAATCTCTCCGTCCTTGATCAGTATCTGAAACGTTGTAACCCAGACCTTCCAGTACCCTTATCAACCAGCTTCCTGCCGTCTGAAACGCTGTTCTCGCTGGACTCGCTATAACAGCTGTATCCATCCTGAGTGCAGATGTTTTTTTCTTTTGTGTTATTTCTCTAGAACAGTTAAACACATTTTATCAAAGGTGCTGACATCTAAGCAAATGTGTTCGTCGTCAGATTCTCGGTTCGTGTGCGTAGGATATTTGCAGATAGTTTTCTAGCATAAAGATGCTAGTCTACCAGCAGCCAGTGTACACAGAACTTTAGACTGTGAGGGTCGTGAAAACGCAGCGGAGACGTGAGCGGAGAGCCCTCGGCCCAGCAAGGTCCTCTACCCTCAGTCTTGGGATCTTCCCTCCCGAGACACATCACACCACAGCACGGAACAGAATTACGGAGGCGTAAGACTTGCCGAAGAACAAAGCATAAATATTGGGAGTAAATCTGTATACATTAGCATAAAACGGCATTGGAGACAACCATCGAAGAGCTTAAACATGCAAGATATGTAGGATGGGCGTATTAATCCCTTCACTAACTCGTCTGCTCTAACATACACTAACATACTGTGTTCGACTGAATGATTTATAAATTCTGAATTCTGTTATGGTTACTACTTAGAGCCTCTTCTGTAAGAAATACAACAGATTTTGTTTGTTCAGATTCTTATTTAAATTCGATATGGCCATTTAAAAACCTCTGATTTTAATACGTTATTTTTTATTTATTATTTTAAATATTTTTTTGACTATTATTTTCCACAGTGGGCTTATTTTATTAGTCGACCTCAGATCAGTTACAGTAACATGAAGATGTTTAAAACAGGGCCTGTCTCAAACCTCTTGCTTATGGAGCTGATTTCACTGTCTCAGATGCACAGGTCTCCAGTCCCCTACACTCCACTGTGTCTGGCCAAGGCAGTGAAGAATCCCACAGAGATACAGGGCATGCGCACAGCACACGTAAGTACCCCCCCCCCACAGACGCCTTCCCGCGCAGACACCCCCCCCTCACAGACAGGCACTATTTTGCTACAAACCTTTTGCTTTATTTCATTCCAACCTTTCACGCCCAGGCTTGAGCTGTGCATATGACTGCCGTGGCATGAAATTCACGTGTTCTGCAATGTTACATTCACGTGTGCCAACTCTCGTTTCAGATCAAAGATGCTGTGGCCCTCTGTGAGCTTTTTGCGTGGATGGAGAAAGAGGTACCGCCCCACAGTTAGACCACCTCACCGCCCCACAGTTAGACCACCTCACCGCCCCACAGTTAGACCTCCTCACCGCCCCACAGTTAGACCACCTCACCGCCCCACAGTTAGACCTCCTCACCGCCCCACAGTTAGACCTCCTCACCGCCCCACAGTTAGACCACCTCACCGCCCCACAGTTAGACCACCTCACCGCCCCACAGTTAGACCTCCTCACCGCCCCACAGTTAGACCTCCTCACCTCCTCACCGCCCCACAGTTAGACCTCCTCACCGCCCCACAGTTAGACCACCTCACCGCCCCACAGTTAGACCTCCTCACCGCCCCACAGTTAGACCTCCTCACCGCCCCACAGTTAGACCTCCTCACCGCCCCACAGTTAGACCACCTCACCGCCCCACAGTTAGACCACCTCACCGCCCCACAGTTAGACCTCCTCACCGCCCCACAGTTAGACCTCCTCACCGCCCCACAGTTAGACCTCCTCACCGCCCCACATCACCGCCCCACAGTTAGACCTCCTCACCGCCCCACAGTTAGACCTCCTCACCGCCCCACAGTTAGACCTCCTCACCGCCCCACAGTTAGACCACCTCACCGCCCCACAGTTAGACCTCCTCACCGCCCCACAGTTAGACCTCCTCACCGCCCCACAGTTAGACCTCCTCACCGCCCCACAGTTAGACCTCCTCACCGCCCCACAGTTAGACCTCCTCACCGCCCCACAGTTAGACCTCCTCACCGCCCCACAGTTAGACCTCCTCACCGCCCCACAGTTAGACCACCTCACCGCCCCACAGTTAGACCTCCTCACCGCCCCACAGTTAGACCACCTCACCGCCCCACAGTTAGACCTCCTCACCGCCCCACAGTTAGACCTCCTCACCGCCCCACAGTTAGACCTCCTCACCGCCCCACAGTTAGACCTCCTCACCGCCCCACAGTTAGACCTCCTCACCGCCCCACAGTTAGACCTCCTCACCGCTCCCCACAGTTAGACCTCCTCACCGCTGCCCACAGTTAGACCTCCTCACGCTGCCCACAGTTAGACCTCCTCACCGCTCCCCACAGTTAGACCACCTCACCGCCCCACAGTTAGACCTCCTCACCGCTCCCCACAGTTAGACCACCTCACCGCCCCACAGTTAGACCACCTCACCGCCCCACAGTTAGACCACCTCACCGCCCCACAGTTAGACCACCTCACCGCTCCCCACAGTTAGACCTCCTCACCGCCCCACAGTTAGACCTCCTCACCGCCCCACAGTTAGACCACCTCACCGCCCCACAGTTAGACCACCTCACCGCCCCACAGTTAGACCTCCTCACCGCCCCACAGTTAGACCTCCTCACCGCCCCACAGTTAGACCTCCTCACCGCCCCACAGTTAGACCTCCTCACCGCCCCACAGTTAGACCTCCTCACCGCTCCCCACAGTTAGACCTCCTCACGCTGCCCACAGTTAGACCTCCTCACCGCTCCCCACAGTTAGACCACCTCACCGCCCCACAGTTAGACCACCTCACCGCCCCACAGTTAGACCACCTCACCGCTCCCCACAGTTAGACCACCTCACCGCTCCCCACAGTTAGACCACCTCACCGCTCCCCACAGTTAGACCTCCTCACCGCCCCACAGTTAGACCACCTCACCGCCCCACAGTTAGACCTCCTCACCGCCCCACAGTTAGACCTCCTCACCGCCCCACAGTTAGACCTCCTCACCGCTCCCCACAGTTAGACCTCCTCACCGCTCCCCACAGTTAGACCTCCTCACCGCCCCACAGTTAGACCTCCTCACCGCTCCCCCGTCAACACTTACAATGATTATTAATGGACGTGTGTAAAACATATTTCAAGATTGCACAAAGGAAATTGCTGAGTGCTGTGTAGTTGGAGATAATACAATTATCTCTGAGAAACCTTTGGACATAGGTCCTTCATTGAGAAAGGTGCTTGTAGATATGCACAGAGGCTGAATAGCTGCTGCTCAAACTGTTGTAATCGGTGAATTTGGGTAGATATGTATTGAAGACGCAAAGTACCAAAGAGATAGAACAACACCAAAATGTCCCATGATACCATCAGCATGACTCAACTTTTCTGGGCACGGCAGCTGGGGAATCTTGCCAAATAGATCACATCTAAGAATGGTGGCAATATTGTTTTCTAGATTCCCAAAGGCACGGTCACCGAGATGTCAGCAGCAGATAAAGCAGAGGAATTTCGCAGGTGAGCTGTACAACCAGGCGACCTTTCAGGTCACCCGTCACCTCAGTAGTGTCTGCTGCTCTCATATGAGGGGTTGTGGTTTTATTAAGGGGGACGATACCACACAGTTACTATTTCAAGAATCTGGAAGACAAAGTGTAACTTGTGGCTCAGATTCAGCCTGGCTGTTACTTTAAGAAAGGTCACAGGCAGTATGACCTTGATGTGATCTCTGGTGTGTTACTTGTTTTAATTGGCAAGGAATAATCCTCAAAATGCTAAAATGTTTAAAAGTGAATAAAAGATAATGGGGCCCTTATTAGCTTTTTTTTACTGAGGGATTATTTTAAGGTTAAGAGTATGATTTTCATTGCAAGGTGCAACTTGAGTTCATAGCATCAAAAAACTTTGGAGGAGTTCAGAACCGATCAGACCGAGAGATTTTCAGTTTGAGATTCTTTGAGTTGTGCAATGAGTCTTGCAATTACACAAGAAGACCTAAGATGTCCGTCAGCAATGCCGAGAAAACTTATCTAGAACTGAAAACGTAATCTAGAAGGATCCATAGTTAGTAAAGTTCTGATCACTGTGTGAATATAAACCCCTTTTGCTTTTGCTCCAGTCAACAGAATGACTTCGTTGGCCTCAGTTTCCCCACCATCTCCAGCGTTGGCCCGAACGGAGCCATCATCCACTATCAGTAAACTCTTGTTAATCCGATTCTGCCCATGTAAAATAATCCTAGTCCACGTTGTAATGCTGCTGATGTGTGGTAACTGTCTCCCTGCTGTTTCAGGCCTCTCCCGGAGACCAACCGGACTCTGTGTCTTAACGAGATGTACCTCATCGACTCCGGGGCGCAGTACATGTATGTTCACGCCACGTCACCCGCTCACGTTCATCAAACACGTCAGGGCCCCTTATGCACATAGACGAGCCTGATTTAGATCGGCGCGGCACGGACGCTCAACGCGACGGAGCTCGTTAAGTGATGGCACCGTGTTCGCTCCTCGTTCGTTTAATACGTTCGCGGTTTGCCAGTTGAAATCTTCGGTTCTGATCCGGCAGGTCACAGGTGTGTGCTTGGCATTCTCTTGCTTTAATGAGAGGTTTCGTGCATGAACCATGCTCTGACGAGAGTAAAGCTTTTCCGTTAGCCGGACCCAGACACGTGCAGAGACGTCTCACGCGTGCTGAGGTTCGTCCGACTGCTTCTGTGTCTCGTTCACAGGGACGGAACAACAGACGTGACCCGCACCGTGCACTTCGGGTCTCCCACGGACTACGAGAAGGTAATTCAGATCTCTAATTCAAGAGTTCAGATCTCTGTTGATTCCTCACCGTAGATTAACCAAAAGGCTAAAGTATTACAAATACATTTGCATTTGTTCACAGAATTCATTCTAGATAATAGTACAGATAGGCCAGAATTCAAGATGCCCTTGAACCAGACTACTGCTAAACTAACATTGCCATTGAAATCTATGAAACGTACTGCCTATAAGACCCTTTACAGGCACGTGTGCACTAAGTACAGGCCCCCTCAGCCAACTATAGTTATAGATCTTTCATTGTAAGGCTCCTTGTCCTCTGGTTCCCTCTGCAGTACGTTAAAGGTATTGCAGCAAGGTCAGTCATCTCCTGTGCTTGTGTTTCGTTTCAGGAGTGTTTCACGTACGTTCTCAAGGGCCACATCGCCGTCAGCGCTGCAGTGTTTCCCAACGGAACCAAAGGTATGTGATCGCCACTGGCTGTGAAACCTGAACTGGGTCCACCCTGCGCAAGAGGGTCACAGCACTGCCCTCGCTAGGCTTTTGATTCGACCGGTTACTCATCCCACGCAACAGAACTGAACGTGTGTGTTTAGGACACTTGCTGGACTCCTTCGCCCGCGCTGCCCTGTGGGACTCCGGGCTGGACTACCTGCACGGCACGGGTCACGGTGTGGGCTGCTTCCTCAACGTGCATGAAGGCCCATGTGGAATCAGCTACAAGACCTTCGCCGACGAGCCGCTGGAGGCCGGCATGATATTGAGTGACGGTATGGACACGACCATACACCCTTACACGCACACAGCCAGCCAGAGCTTTGCCACGTCTTTTGTACCCTCAGTCACAGATATATACGGAATTGAATTTTTATTGCTGTGATACCATTTAATATCAGTAGGTGGCACTCTAACATTTCCCCATTCACTGCAATGATTTGAGAAGGCTTCATCGTCTCCCTCTCTTGTGACCTGTGTGCAGAGCCTGGGTACTACGAGGACGGCTCCTTTGGCATTCGACTGGAAAACGTTGTGCTGGTTGTTCCCACAAAACCTAAAGTAAGAACTCTATATAAGAACATGTGTAGCGTTTGGATCCACAAACTAAAATATGGTTTGGCACTGCTTTCATTGTACCAGCCTTCAGGATTTCATCAACATTTCCAGTTGTCGGGAACGTTCTTTGGGAATGTGTCACATTTATGTTTTTGGCTTGTTATGAAAACGTCGTTATTGATTTCCTTCTCTCTCTCTCAGTATAATTACAGGAACAGGGGCAGTCTGACGTTTGAGCCTCTCACACTGGTCCCCATCCAGCAGAAGATGATAAACACAGAGATGCTTACACAGAAAGAGGTGGAAACACACACCAACACACTCACCCCAACATACTCACCCCAAACACAATGACACACTCACCCCAAACTAGTCAAAACACAAAATGCTCACCCAAACAAACACCAACACATTCACTCCCACACAATACATTCGCTTAAGAACAACACACTAAATCACAAGAACATTCCTCATCCCTTCAAACACTCCACAGTTTACAGTCAGTTCAGTATGTTTACTTGTAATATTATTATTCACTGTGTCATGCTTACAGTTCACTTTATTTGAACAGATTCAAACAGCTTAAATATAAATGTGTATAAGATAAGATAAACCTTTTAAAGCACCGAGAACCTAGAGTGGCCACGCTTTGGGCGCCGCCGTACAGATTAGGGAGAAACATAGAGAGATAAACATTAGGAGGAGACAAAAAAATATGACCACAGATTATTCTCGCGAACAGGACAACAGTCTGTGTGCATGCAAAACATCCCCATAACACATACAAGCATTGATAACACGGACAGTAAGCAGTGAGAGGCGTGAGACCACCTGATCAAATCCATTTTCTTTGCTAAAGTTCGAAGAACAACGTCAGGAAACTAAGACGAAACAAAGAAGCTAAGCTAGCTGAAACAGAGGGAGTGCAGGAGCAGAGATAAAGTGCGACCGCCTCTAATGAAAGCCGGAAGAAAATAATTCATGATTTAGTATTAATGTTGTGATTTTGAGTAGCGGACACTTGAAGAGTCTGACTTTGTCTTAATCTAAAAGCAGAATACCTGTTTTAGTAAGTAAATGTGTTTTTCTCCTCCTGCAGCGGGATTGGCTGAATGATTACCATGGGAAATGCCAAGAGATAATTGGAGCAGAGCTGGAGCGGCAGGGCAGGAAGGAAGCACTGGATTGGCTGATTAGGGAAACCCAGCCAATCATGTAAAAGTTGATTGTCTTTTTTTTTTATTAACCCTGACCTAATCTTTGCAGAAAAGTGACTTTTTTGTCATTGTCTTATATAATGCGCTCTCGCTCTCGCTCTCTCTCTCTCTCTCTCTCATGAGTATGCTTCTCTTGATGCTTACTTTGTAAAGCACATCCACATCACTTCTTTCATTGTTCAATAAAACAAAAGTGAATCATTAAATTGGCATTTTTGCCATCGATTTTTTGCATCCCTTAAAAACACAAACATAAAAACCCGACTCTTGTCGTGTCTCAGATGGAACCTTCCACGGGTCACCGGGGTCACCGGCAGGGTCACCGGGGTCACCGGCGGGGTCAGCAGGGCGAGTCCAGCAGTATGGGCGGGGCATGAGGGGTGGCGGCCATCTCCTGCCGCCCGACAGCCAGCGCGTTGCTATAGATGTAATAGATTTCGTGGACGTCTCTGGGCGGCTTCTGTTCCCATAGCAATGTCCATATATTCCGGACGCTCCGCCTCCTCTCCACCTCCTCGCACACTAGCTCCTCCCCCGATCCGCCGGCCACGGCACTCTCGTACGCGCACGCTCGCTTCCACCACCTACAGGAGACGGGGTGTAACGGCACCTGCTTACTGTACACATACTGCGTATGTATGAAATATTCACACACGCTTTACAACATGTCTCGGGCACCATGGAGTCCACAGGTCATGGCAGGATCACGTCCCTCCATTGAACATACCACTGACATGCAATGGAGGTTACTGACAGGAGACGGTCCTACCAATATCTGAAGAGTCTCTAATCACAGCAGCACAGACACACCAACCATGCCAGATCAAGATCAAGTACTAAGTACTTGGGAGCACCATGCCAGTCAAGACCCAAGACCCAAGACCTGAACCGCTGAGATGATCCAGTACCGCATGTACGATGGAGGACACTGGCAGAGAGAACTTGCAGCAACAGACATAACCAGGAGGTGGGGATCACACACAGGAACACATGCAGGAACCAGCAGGACATCCCCCCCCCCCACACCCCAATGGGAGGAACCACAGTGTGGCGGAGAACAATGAAGCAAACGAGGCCGAGATCCTGTGGGACCTGCAGATCCAGACCCAGATCCAGACCCAGATCCAGACATCTCGGCAGTGGGCAAGACGCAGAAAACAGCAGCGGTAGTAGATGTTGCGGTTTGAAGTAAAGGGGAACGCCCAAAGGAAGAAATATGAGAACTTAAAAAAAAAAAAACACACCAGGGACGGAAAGAGGAAATGGAAAGAACATGGAAGTTTAACATCAAAGTTAAAAGTCCCAGTGGTGCGGGGGGTGGACGGGGCGGTGACCCGTAAACTGGAGGAGTGGCTCCAACAGAACCCAGGCGTTACAACATCGATCTCTGACCAGAAGAGCACTATACTAGGACGGGCAAAAATCTCCCTGGTAGAAGACTCAAGTGATGGATATGACATCAAGATACACACACAGTCACAAGGAGAAAAGACACCAAACGACATCAGAGGTACACAGAACAACATAAGCCCAACAACCTAGTGAAGACCAACACAAACATCTGATCTCACATCAGCACTCCTGATCCCAGATGTCTTACCTCCTTCGCTTGCAGCAGGACACGCAGCACACGGCGGCCGCCATGGTCAGTGCGCACGCGGCCAATGACAGGATGATGATGTTGAACACTTTAAACTCTGCAGAGCAGGAGAATGAGACAGAGCGCAAATCTGAGCAACCTGCCTCTCGCAAACATTGTGAAAGTGCCAAAATACGACAGGTATAAATATTGACCCTACAAACAATATAATTCGATAAATCCTTCAATCGTGAGGTCCAGAAACATCCAGAAAGTGGTTTAGAATACCATGGGACACTAGTGTATTTCAAGATTGATAAATTAGAGGTTAGAAAGAATGCACAGATATTCACTAAGTTTTTACTTATTAAGTACTTAAGTAAACTTTTTGAAATAGTTGCAGCTGCAGCAGGCGCCCCCTAGTGGTCGGGAACGCAGGTACTCTTTATCTTTTACACTGGTCTTCAAGCTTCAGTAGCCAAACTGGTGCTGAAAGGTGGACTCACCGGCTTGGGCCCTGGTCTCGGTGCTGCCCGCGTCCTGCACAGAGGCCACTCTGTTCGGGGAGGAGACGGTGCCCGCTGGCCACAGACTGCCACCCATAGCGCCCAGGGTGTGTACAAAAGAGAGAGAGAGAGATGTAGTGTTGTGTGGAGTGCAGCCGCCCACCTCTCTCACTCCAGAGTGTTTCTCCCACCAGCTCGGAGGATAAACCCCAAACGAAGAGTTCAGAGACTAAAGACGTCAGGCAAGCTGTAGTTTGTTAACAACGGCAGGCAAGGTGGTGAGGTATGTGTACAGAGGAGGGAAACGGTGAAGGGAGGGGAGAGCAGGGTGTGTGTGTGTGTGTGTGTGTGTGTGTGTGTAGCTCAGCGGGGTGAGTTGGCCAATTACTAAACAGCTGTCATAAAGTCTAGAGAAACATATTACAGTAACAAGGAGTATCTCTTAAGACATGGGGGAGAACATTGTGGAATCATCAGATTAGGCCAGCACGGACAGTCCATTCCCGAGTTCAAACAAGATCTCCTCTGTCCTACACTAACAGTTGTCCTACACTAACAGACTGACAACTTTTGTCCTAATATGTGGAGAGCTAGATCAATAGTTACGCAACATGAGACTTCAGTGGGCTTAGGCAGGTTACCCTGGAAACATTCCTTCTACCCGCCCATCACCCCATTCTTTGTGGGCTTGTTTGTGTGTGGCTCTTTCAGCTCAACTGGCACAAGAGGAAGTGAAGGGAGGGGCCCGGGGAGAGGGGGAGGGGCCCGGGGGAGAGGGGGAGGGGCTGAGGATGGCATCCAGCCACGGCTGAAGCATTGTCCAGGAGTCCGGCTCTATAAAGATCTCCCGTTTAGTAGCTCGAGAGCATCTCAGCACCGAGCAACAGTGTGACAGCATGTAAATATTCATATCAGGAGATGCATGCCTGAGAGAATAGGGACGGTCCCTGACATCCTCTGTCTGCGTTCCCATTGGTCGAGGGGCTGAGAGAATTCATGCAAACTTCTGACACATGACGGGACTATTCATCAACAAGTGCTATTTACACACACACACACACACACACACACACACACGGACCACCAGCAAGGTCTTCTAGTGAACACTAAAGACTAAAATTTGAGTCCATTAACTGCAGAAATATAATATATTTGGTACAGGGGTTGCATTCCACTAAATGATTATCTGTGTGATTCCGTGAATTCAACATTTACAGCAGACGCTCATATCCCGAAATCAGAGGTGTCAATTCCAGGTTCAGAAAGTAAAAGTCTTCACCAGGATTTTGCTCAAGCTTGCTAAATTTTCTAATTAGTGCAATCCAGGTAAAATTAGTGCAATCAACACAATCCAGGAAGCCTGAGCAAAATCCTGGTGAGGACTTTTACTTTCTGAACCTGGAATTGACACCTCTGCCCGAAATATCAAAGTGTTCCTGTTGTCCCCTGTCACGAACAGGAAGTCAGTGCAGAAAAACACACACAAGGAACAGCTATGTGTTTCTTCTATTATTATTGACTGGGTGTATGATAATAATGATTGATAACATATAAAGGTTTTAAATTATAATTAAAAAACACTATTACACTATTACCGGTAGGAGAGTAACAGCTGTGGATGGTAAAGTGTTAGTGAACTGCCGGACATCTTAGGAGGGACCAGGAGCTAGCTGGACGTCTTCCTTCAGGCCTGTGTTCACTGTAGCTCAGACCACACAAGCCTCAAGTCAGACCACTGAGATCGGAGCAGATTAGCAGCGCATAGTCGGGCTTCAAGAGCGCTGATCCTGGGTCAGCCCCTGCACCTCAACATCACCCCAATGTAGTTTACTGTTTTTATATGGATTTCTTTTTACAGCAAATATAACACGTTTTATGTATGCTTGATGAAGATGAATGACTTTTGAAGTGCTATTTGAAACGTGTCATCCTTTTCATCCCCTGGAAAATATGCTGTCACATGCATGAACGTTAAATATCTGTCATTATCAATATGGTTTTATTTTATTTCAATTTTATATATTGAAACTATTTATTACGGATCATCTGATTGCCATGATCTTTTATTTCACTTTTTATTTCATTTGGACACATTTTGTTTTCCAGAAGAACTTCACTGATGTTTGTTCTCTGGACTTGTCTTCAAAGTCAACATTCCTGTAATATCCCCCAAATGTTAAATGTTTGAGTATTATTAGACTCTCTATAGAGAGTAAACACATACCAGCATTGCTTCCACTTTTCCTTGAGGATATGTCCACTGATTCACACAATCTCTCTCTCTCTCTCTCTCTCTCTCTCTCTCACACACACACACACACACAGTTTTGAATAAGGCTGGATTATCTCAGACAGTGGTGGGGTCACTAAGTTCTGAGTTTGCCCGTGAGAGTGTAATGAGTCCATGTTTAGTGTTTTCAGTTCCCGTGTGTGTGTGTGTGTGTGTGTGTGTGTGTGTGTGTGTGTGTTTGTTTGGGTGATGATGTGAGAGAGACACACAGAGACAGAGAGCAAAGATATGGCTCATATACTCTGACTGTTTCAATACGCTCCCAAATATCTTTGTGTATTGGTTTCCCATGTCAGGCCATTGACACAGCCACCCAGCCACAAAGGTCACTAGAGGTCAGTGACCTGAGCGCAGGGACCATTCTCATCCGTTTTCCGGCACACACCAATGCCATAGAAGCACTCAGGCGCTAACTACTAAATCACACTAATTCCCTTTCTGCTAGTTCTTGCACAACATTATTGGGCCCTTGTGACTGCATGTATTACTGCTTTCAGCTCTCCTGTAGTGACTAACTGTAACCACTAGATGGCAGAGGTCACAAGGCCTTGTGTGACACAAGGTGTACTGTGTGGTGTGTTCAGGTGGAGGTATACTGTATGGTGTGTTCAGGTGGAGGTGTACTGTATGGTGTGTTCAGGTGGAGGTGTACTGTATGGTGTGTTCAGGTGGAGGTGTACTGTAGATGTGTTTAGGTGGAGGTGTACTGTATGGTGTGTTCAGGTGGAGGTGTACTGTATGATGTGTTTAGGTGGAGGTGTACTGTATGGTGTGTTCAGGTGGAGGTGTACTGTATGATGTGTTTAGGTGGAGGTGTACTGTATGGTGTGTTCAGGTGGATGTGTACTGTATGATGTGTTCAGGTGGAGGTGTACTGTATGGTGTGTTTAGGTGGAGGTGTACTGTGTGGTGTGTTCAGGTGGAGGTGTACTGTATGGCGTGTTCAGGTGGAGGTGTACTGTATGGTGTGTTCAGGTGGAGGTATACTGTGTGGTGTGTTCAGGTGGAGGTGTACTGTGTGGTGTGTTCAGGTGGAGGTGTACTGTATGATGTGTTTAGGTGGAGGTGTACTGTATGGTGTGTTCAGGTGGAGGTGTACTGTATGATGTGTTCAGATGGAGGTGTACTGTATGATGTGTTCAGGTGGAGGTGTACTGTATGATGTGTTTAGGTGGAGGTGTACTGTATGGTGTGTTCAGGTGGAGGTGTACTGTATGATGTGTTCAGATGGAGGTGTACTGTATGGTGTGTTCAGGTGGAGGTGTACTGTATGGAGTGTTCAGGTGGAGGTGTACTGTATGGTGTGTTCAGGTGGAGGTGTACTGTATGATGTGTTTAGGTGGAGGTGTACTGTATGGCGTGTTCAGGTGGAGGTATACAGTAGGATGTGTTTAGGTGGAGGTGTACTGTATGGTGTGTTCAGGTGGAGGTGTACTGTATGATGTGTTTAGGTGGAGGTGTACTGTATGGCGTGTTCAGGTGGAGGTATACTGTAGGATGTGTTTAGGTGGAGGTGTACTGTATGATGTGTTTAGGTGGAGGTGTACTGTATGGTGTGTTCAGGTGGAGGTGTACTGTATGATGTGTTTAGGTGGAGGTATACTGTGTGGTGTGTTCAGGTGGAGGTGTACTGTATGGTGTGTTCAGGTGGAGGTATACTGTAGGATGTGTTTAGGTGGAGGTATACTGTGTGGTGTGTTCAGGTGGAGGTGTACTGTATGATGTGTTTAGGTGGAGGTGTACTGTATGGTGTGTTCAGGTGGAGGTGTACTGTAGATGTGTTTAGGTGGAGGTGTACTGTATGGTGTGTTCAGGTGGAGGTGTACTGTATGATGTGTTTAGGTGGAGGTGTACTGTATGGTGTGTTCAGGTGGAGGTGTACTGTATGATGTGTTTAGGTGGAGGTGTACTGTATGGTGTGTTCAGGTGGATGTGTACTGTATGATGTGTTCAGGTGGAGGTGTACTGTATGGTGTGTTTAGGTGGAGGTGTACTGTGTGGTGTGTTCAGGTGGAGGTGTACTGTATGGCGTGTTCAGGTGGAGGTGTACTGTATGGTGTGTTCAGGTGGAGGTATACTGTGTGGTGTGTTCAGGTGGAGGTGTACTGTGTGGTGTGTTCAGGTGGAGGTGTACTGTATGATGTGTTTAGGTGGAGGTGTACTGTATGGTGTGTTCAGGTGGAGGTGTACTGTATGATGTGTTCAGATGGAGGTGTACTGTATGATGTGTTCAGGTGGAGGTGTACTGTATGATGTGTTTAGGTGGAGGTGTACTGTATGGTGTGTTCAGGTGGAGGTGTACTGTATGATGTGTTCAGATGGAGGTGTACTGTATGGTGTGTTCAGGTGGAGGTGTACTGTATGGAGTGTTCAGGTGGAGGTGTACTGTATGGTGTGTTCAGGTGGAGGTGTACTGTATGATGTGTTTAGGTGGAGGTGTACTGTATGGCGTGTTCAGGTGGAGGTATACTGTAGGATGTGTTTAGGTGGAGGTGTACTGTATGGTGTGTTCAGGTGGAGGTGTACTGTATGATGTGTTTAGGTGGAGGTGTACTGTATGGTGTGTTCAGGTGGAGGTGTAGTGTATGATGTGTTCAGGTGGAGGTGTACTGTATGATGTGTTTAGGTGGAGGTGTACTGTATGGTGTGTTCAGGTGGAGGTGTACTGTATGATGTGTTTAGGTGGAGGTATACTGTGTGGTGTGTTCAGGTGGAGGTGTACTGTATGGTGTGTTCAGGTGGAGGTATACTGTAGGATGTGTTTAGGTGGAGGTATACTGTGTGGTGTGTTCAGGTGGAGGTGTACTGTATGATGTGTTTAGGTGGAGGTGTACTGTATGGTGTGTTCAGGTGGAGGTGTACTGTATGATGTGTTCAGATGGAGGTGTACTGTATGATGTGTTCAGGTGGAGGTGTACTGTATGATGTGTTTAGGTGGAGGTGTACTGTATGGTGTGTTCAGGTGGAGGTGTACTGTATGATGTGTTCAGATGGAGGTGTACTGTCTGGTGTGTTCAGGTGGAGGTGTACTGTATGATGTGTTCAGGTGGAGGTGTACCGTATGATGTGTGCAGGTGGAGGTGTACTGTGTGGTGTGTTCAGGTGGAGGTGTACTGTATGGCGTGTTCAGGTGGAGGTATACTGTAGGATGTGTTTAGGTGGAGGTGTACTGTATGGTGTGTTTAGGTGGAGGTGTACTGTATGGTGTGTTCAGGTGGAGGTGTACTGTATGATGTGTTCAGATGGAGGTGTACTGTATGGTGTGTTCAGGTGGAGGTGTACTGTATGGAGTGTTCAGGTGGAGGTGTACTGTATGGTGTGTTCAGGTGGAGGTGTACTGTATGATGTGTTTAGGTGGAAGTGTACTGTATGGCGTGTTCAGGTGGAGGTATACTGTAGGATGTGTTTAGGTGGAGGTGTACTGTATGGTGTGTTCAGGTGGAGGTGTACTGTATGATGTGTTTAGGTGGAGGTGTACTGTATGGCGTGTTCAGGTGGAGGTGTACTGTATGATGTGTTTAGGTGGAGGTGTACTGTATGGTGTGTTCAGGTGGAGGTGTACTGTATGATGTGTTCAGGTGGAGGTGTACTGTATGATGTGTTTAGGTGGAGGTGTACTGTATGGTGTGTTCAGGTGGAGGTGTACTGTATGAACACAGAGGGGTTCTGTGTGGTGTGTTCAGGTGGAGGTGTACTGTATGGTGTGTTCAGGTGGAGATGTACTGTATGGTGTTTTCAGGTGGAGGTATACTGTATGGAGTGTTCAGGTGGAGGTGTACTGTATGGTGTGTTCGGGTGGAGGTGTACTGTATGATGTGTTCAGGTGGAGGTATACTGTGTGGTGTGTTCAGGTGGAGGTATACTGTATGGTGTGTTCAGGTGGAGGTATACTGTGTGGTGTGTTCAGGTGGAGGTATACTGTGTGGTGTGTTCAGGTGGAGGTGTACTGTATGATGTGTTCAGGTGGAGGTGTACTGTATGATGTGTTCAGGTGGAGGTATACTGTGTGGTGTGTTCAGGTGGAGGTGTACTGTGTGGTGTGTTCAGGTGGAGGTGTACTGTGGCATGTATAACAATGTTGAATGAGTTGATAAGAGCATCTAAGTGACTTTGAAAGAGAGCTACTCATCAGACTAATGTTTCCATAGGAACAGTGACTAAAATGGCCTCTGCGTTTAGATGGAAAAGACATAATTAACAAGTTGATTATTCATATCACCTTTTAAAAAACTGTTGAAAACCCATTTTTACTCTCAGGCCTTTGAAACAATCCACAATTAACTTTTGTAGTGTGGGGGTTTTACTTAATTTTGTAACTTACTTATTTTATTTATTTTATGTTTTTGTATGTTATGAATTTTATGTATTTTCCTATTTTTATTGATTTGTCTTGTATATTTTATTTCTTTATTTTTCCATTTATTTTGAGAGTTGTAAGCACTTTTGAGCAAGGGCTCAGAAAAGTGCTATATAAATAAATCTAACTTTAAGCTGTTTTTTCCTTTGACACCCATGACACGGGTGCTTTTGGTGTCTTTGGTGATGTGGGAACCAACAGTCAAGCATCTAAGTGGTTGAGAAAACTGCCAACATAACACCTGTAAATGTTTCTCGGGGGTTTTGGGGAACAAGACAGCAGGGGGCGCCAGAGCGTCGAACACGGTTTTCATCGCACTATGTGAATCGATGGTTCTACGTCCTCCGTACGGGGAAGAGATTACACTCTCACGGGCATCACATTGTGATGTAGATTGCGTTATTTTCCCTGTCCCAGCCTACACGGGGCAAACTGTGGCGGAAAAACCGACTTTTTTCTGTTGAAAAGACTTGTCCTATAACGTCTGTGTTTGAATTGTATTTTTGTCCCCAAAGCTCATTTGCATTTCAATAATACGCGCTTACAGTGGGGATATGTTTTGTACAGCACTGGCCTCACTGTATTCAGTTTTTATATGGATTCCCCATGCATATTTATACATGATTCACCCTCTGTGCAAATATAAACTTCTCTGCATTCATTGTATTGCGCTAGTATCCAGTTGATGGTCAAAAGTAACTTCATTTGTTAGACCTGTGTGTGTGTGTGTGTGTGTGTGTGTGTGTGTGTGTGTGTGTGTATGACTATATTTGAACTATAAATACGGACTTCTGCGGCGATTTCGATTTGATTCAACTTAATTTTTTTTATGGATAGTAATTTCAGAACATGTGTTTTAGTGGTTGTAAAAAAACGAATAGCCTACTGTACAATTGAACAAATCCCGTGTTATGGTAGTAGATTGGGTCAATAATCTACTATAATAATCATTGCTAAAATACTCAGGAGGACTTTAAACCTTACACCAGACAGGATAAAACACAAGTAGTGTGGTTCGTATATTTCACGGTCTGCTTATACGTCCATCCACACTGTTTAATAATCTGCTGCGGGGTCGGCGACATGGGTTTGGGTCTGAGGTACTGGTGCGATAACGTTTATTTGTGTGTGTCGTAACTCCTACAGGCAGTTATGTGTGAAAGCTCATGGGTGTTACTTGCTCATATTCCTTTTCTTATCCAGCAAACACCCAGTTGTATTACGTGTTAGAAATTACGCATTTATTTTTTTTTTTTTTTTGCGTTTAGTCGGTTAATGGCAGAGGAGAGCTGACCCCAGACCAGGCCTGGTGCGGGTAACCTGGTGTACATATGCTTGCTTCGGTCATACATGTGGGATGAATTAGCAGATTTGTTTGGTCTCCAGGCACAAAATGGGTTTATAAAGAGAAGAAAGTGCTTGGCTTAATTATTTGTGTACGTGTTCTCCCCTTTGAGTTGGTCCAGGATAAATAAATGCGCTTGGTCATCGTTTCAGCTGCGTTTAGCACGGCGGAGTCTGAGGTATTCGTGGCATCTCTGCTGGCTGCCACGGTTTTAACAGCGCAAGTTCAAAACCGTGGGGCTAATATTTTCAAAATATCAGCAATTTTCTGATATTCGGGGCTAATTCTGAGACGAGAAAGGAACTTGTGCTAAAATTATTAGCGCGTACGGTGTGAAGGACAGACTCGACGGCCCCCAGAGTGCGTCTGTCTTAAAACCGGGCATTAAACAGCAGCACTGAAAGCGTAACTTCTGAACTTCTGTGACAGCTGGGGGAAACATCTCTCCGTGTTACTGCTGCAGGGAGGCACGTAAACAGCATCTGCTGACTGTGCGGTTGATTTAGAGATCTGCCCCCCCTCTATGGAGGCAGCCCCGTGAAAGGTGGGTGGAGGACTGTGGGTGGGAGACACCTAACCCATGAACCCCATCAAATCAGCCGAGTCTCCACAACTCTGGGTGACCCTTGAAGCACAGGGCAATCGATGGACGAGTTTGAATTTGTGGTCTCCAACATGAAGCTTGTGTTAAAGAAAGTGACAAACAGAAACAAATCAACCAGACGTGAATTGTACTGCAATACAAAACAATTCTGAAGAAGTTATGACTTTAAATATTGCTTTGTAATTAAAAGATACTGCAGCATATTGCCTTACATAGTGTGTCAGTACTACGCAGTAACCAAATGTCAGTATACTACACGGTAATAGATTGCCAGTACACTACACAGTAACAGAGTGTCAGTATGCTACACATGGTACAGAATGTCAGTAATGCAGTAACAGAATGTTAGTATACTGCACAGTAACAGAATGTTAGTACACTACACAGTAACAGAATGTTAGTATACTGTGCAGTAACATGTTAGTACACTACACAGTCACAGAATATTAGTATACTACACAGTGCCAGAATGTCCCCAGTCTGCCACACAGGAATTACATGTTGCCAGATAATGTAGTGCACTATAGCAGGAATCTCCAACCTTGCTCCTGACAGTAATATTCTCTCCTGCACAGTTTCCCTTAGGTCCTAATCTAACACATATTGCTCTAAAATTGCAATGTGCTCGATGTGCTGGACGTGTTTAGACAGGAATTAGAGCCAGACTGAACCAGGACACCAGGTCTCCGGGAGGTCCCTCACCTCCTGCTTCTACAGATGATCTACAGAGCTGTCATTCACAGAGCAGCACGCCAAGCCGACAGATTTATGCCAGCATGATCATACCCAGCATAAGTGTGTAATTTGAGACTGCCAGGTGACCCACAAATCCAGTTTGTTGCACATCTCGGTGCATTAGGGCTCAGGTTTAGGTTTAAATCTCCGGAGCAAACCCTTTCTGATAATCTGCATCACTTCCTCCCTCTACTAACTCATTATGAAGGGTCACGTTAGCTTAGGCACCGTGAGCTGAAGAATTCGCTAATGTATAGGAGGACTTCCTGCATGACCTCTGACCTCTGCTGTATATCTCCTAGGGTCAGGCGGTGGAACGCCGGTTGACCCTCCTTTAACTTACTGTTTTGCAGAAGGCCTAAATCACCTTCTCCCTCACCACACACTGCGATGTGAGCCACTCTTATAGAAAGCGAATGACGTATTTTTCACAGTGTATGCATTTCTTTTAAAAGCACTAAAGTTATCAGTGTTTGCATGGATTATAAAGCTACAGTCATCTTCTCATGTCAGTCTTCACTCCCGTATTACAAGTAGCTGTAAGATAAGCGGTTTATATAAACTGAATTCCTCAGAGCTACGATGCTGGTCCAGGATCAGCTACTCACAGTCATACCGTAATGAACATGATAATATGATAACAGAGGTAGCTGGTCCCAGACCTGCGAGACTTCTAAATGCATGAGGTCAGACAGCGTTATCAAGGCTGCAGCTGTGGCGTCTCAGCTCCGCTCGGGCTGTCTACGAGTCTTCCTGCTTTCACGCCGTCTCTCGGCTGCGGGGCGACTCGCTCTCATGAAGGCTCGAGCACGAGGATGCTCCCTTTAGACCAAGCGGAAATTTCTGTTTGAAAACATCTCGGGAGGTGTGGGATCACCATCATTCCCTTATCTTCACACCAGAACGTGAAGGTTGTGTGTTACATCACACGTTTGCATTAACACACACACACATACACACACAAACACTAAACTGTCAGTCAATGAACGTCTTTAGCCTTACAACCTCATTAATAAGCAGAAACAGTTCCTTTATTTAATTATTTCACTTTTAGCGTAAATGTAACTAAAGTAAATGTAACTAAATTAAACCTTATCGAAGTGATAGGATGTAATAAGCTTTATCACTCTCTCAGTTTATATAGGTGCAGCAGTACCTTGAATTGCCACTGCGTATGGAAACTGCTGTATAAATAAACAAGCATTGTGTTTAAAGACAGCTCATCCATGTTACAAACAAGAACATCAGTATCAGATCAACCATCAAACTGGAGCCTGTTTGAGGGAATGAGTGATTAGATTACGATCGAACACAACACAGCACACTGTATCAGACGCTCACGCTGATCACACATTCTCACAGCACTGTGGCAAATCCCTATTCGACATATGGTAATAAGGGGGCTGATGCACGTTGGCGGGTCAACGCGGGTTCTGTGCCCTGAACGGCCGGGCATGCACGGTGCCAGTGGACCACACGGGCACGTTCAGGCCACCGGACCTGAATCCGCGCTGAACCAAAACGTGTCCTGCTCCGTGGCTTCGGAATAAGGGACCCGTTGGGCAGCCATTTTGCTCCGGCTCGGAGGGAGGTACCGTTTGGCTAGTGACCCGTAAACAGGCGTGTGGGAACGGGCGAGGACCAGGGGACAGATCACTCAGTTTACAAAACACTCGCAAAACAGAATATTTGAGTCCACCGCAGCCTGGGTCAGAACAAAGGACCACAAACTACAGTTGCCAAGAGCAACTCAACTGGCAACAAGTCAATAAAGCGTGAAAGTGGCATTAAATAAAATAAAATAAAACGATATTAGGTCATTTGAAACAAAAATGGCATTAAATTCAGAGCACAAATGTGTCATGCAAGAGTCACATATGCAAAGTGCTACAGAAAAATGTTAAACAAATCACATCATTTTGACATGCAGTGGAGAAAAACATATATATATATTACATTATAAAAAGACAAATATTGCAGAAATATTAAACGTATCATGAAAATGAATGGAACAGCTAAGATACACATACATTTCCTTCTAAGTGAAAAATACAGGGGAAAAAACATGAATATTCAAAGAGGGGCGACACCCCCCGATGTGTGCGTGTGCGCGTGATTGGTTGTTTGCGTGAGGAGCAGTGGACCGTTTGAGGTCTTACCACATTATTAAGTCTGGGCACCGGACTGTGGCGCGGTTTGAAGAGAGAGACTCACACCAAGGCCACCCAGAACACACCCCCCCCCCCCCTCCGACCTGCATCGCCACCGCGCTGAGACGAAGACATTTCTCAGACGCAAACAGAAGCTATCCAAATATTTATTCATCAAATTAGCAGGCCTGCAGCCGTTAAATGTCGTCCACCCAATATCACTCCCGCCCGCACGAGAGGTCATTCATCTATAACCAGTGGAGTTGCTCCTAAAACTTCACAGCAGGCCGAGCCTCTCTTGATCAGTGATTGGTAATCTTATTGATAGGTGAGGGTATCTTTTAAAGCAAAAACATTCTATTATGTGATGAATAGGAACATTCATGATTCATCACATACTGCACACAAGATTCCTTTATTGTTAGCGGGAAGTACCTCTCTGCTCTAGAAACACTTTCTTCCTGAGCCTACCATTCCATCACACGGTAATCTCTCTCATTTCTCTCTCTCTCTGGTGTACCACAGCAGGTCAGAGTCTGACAGCTTGACGGGCCAGGCAGAACCACCCTGACCGTGTCAGGGGATCGTTCCATTAGTGGTGGCGTTTCTGCCTTATACTTTTCCCCCGGTGTCAAAACACCAGGTCTTTACGATGAGTTCCCAAGTTGTGATGATGGCGAAAGAAAGAGAGAGAGAGAGAGAGAGAGAGAGAGAGAGAGAGCAAGGGGGCATAAAAACAGTATATGATGGACAGTAACTGGTCTTGCTGACATGAATAAACATGAATGCTAATATAAAAATGCTGTTGCCTGGAGCAAATTCTAGAGCTGGAATTGTGGGCATTCTAGACACTCTAGAATCTTTTTCATTTTTCTGTGTTCTTATTAATTTCAGCAAACTTCAATGGAACAATGTATCCTATCCTCGGGATCAAGAAATGCCAGTCACGCTAGTGTTAAACAACTTAAATGATTTATTCTAGGCAAATTCTTTGTGTTCACGGTTGGCAGAAATTTGGAAAGACTACAGTCTCCAACAGCCATGGACGTATTTCATGTCTGCAATTGAAAGCATTTTACCAGATTGCAGACTTTTCAGATATCTATAGCAACCTTAACATGTCATGGATTTAAACTCTGCAGGGAAACTGAAAGTTGGGCACTGCAAACTCCTAAGAAGATGCTTATTGCTAGAGTATTTATAAAGGAAGCTGCATATATATGGGGGTGGGAGGTAGCCATGGTAACATGCAAAACAACACAGACACAGACAAGAGAACAGCAGAGGGGGCTGAAATGATCCTAGAACCGAGCACTAATGGGACACTAGTCATTTCTGTTACAGAGCACATTTCTCTGTGTGTGTGTGTGTGTGTGTGTGTGTGTGTGTGTGTGTGTGTGTGTGTGTGTGATGAGCTGTATGGGTCACACACCTCCGGTTCCACTTTCTCTGTCTCTTCCTCTGCGTCAGGCTTTATCTGGAAATAATGTGCACACACACACACACAGGCGCACACACAGTAAATAAAGAGCTTGCTGATGCCAAGAAGAGTCAATATAAAATATCCATGGTACT
The DNA here is from genome assembly GCF_052324685.1 of Brachyhypopomus gauderio. Lineage (NCBI taxonomy): Eukaryota > Metazoa > Chordata > Actinopteri > Gymnotiformes > Hypopomidae > Brachyhypopomus > Brachyhypopomus gauderio. The sequence continues at coordinate 2,905,077 of NW_027506867.1, forward strand.
GCTAACCCTTGGAAGTGCACGTCTTAAGTCAGATCTTTCCACAACAGTTCGTCTATCGTCTATCTGCCCTGCTGGGGGACGTTTTCCATCTGTCTTTTCCAAGCTCTGCTCTGATTCACCTCAAGTCTTCAACCCACCTTTTTAATGTTCTCCTCTACACATGTGAAAGAAAATTCTGACAAAATAAAGCACCATCAATTACACACACACACACACACAAACTTCCAGTAAATGTTATGAAACTCCTAAACTAAAGTTCATGGCGAGCTACCAACCCAGCGTCTTTGCACGTTCTCAGTCTGCAGTTACAGTAGGTCTGATGAGGATGAAGCAACTGGACAAGACCAGCATGTAGAAGAGAGAGAACTGGCAACGGAGAGATGTCTGCTTAGTAGTTTTATCAGGTGTTAGGATATCTTACTGTTGTGTGTGTGTGTGTGTGTGTGTGTGTGTGTGTGTGTGTGTGTGTGTGTGTGTGTGTGTGTGTGTGTGTGTGTGTGTGTGTGTGTGTGAGCTATCCCTCCCCCTTTTCTGCTTAGTCAGTTCCTATTTCACCTGTTTCTGTGGGAGTCTGTTAATAAAACATCGTACAGCCACAGAAATACTGTCTCCTGGCTCTTTTTCCACAAGGCCGCTATGATTGTTTATTTAGGAACAAAAAGCAGTACTAGTAGTAACAAGAGTGAGTATGTTTGAAATGAAATGTCACTATACTTGATCTTGTTACATTCAATTTTCTCAGAACAAGTCCAGCTTCTGGAAACATAACTAACATATATGTACGCAATAGAAATATATATAGTCCAATAAAAGATTCCAAAATAAAAAGCTTCCGCAGTAACTGTCATGCCTCCCTCTGGCCCAGTAAGACCACACTACACTTCCCAGAATGCCCTGGGGAGTCACGTGGACCATCCCCCACTCCTACAGCAATCTCACATTCATCCTACCCAGAATATTAACTGTGTACACTTTTTCTTTGTTGCCTTATCTATAAAGACTGATTCTCTCATCCCAGAGTGTATGTGTGTGCATTGGCCCTGTTCTCCCAGTGTGTACCAAGTGTCTCGTTGTGTTTTGTTCTTTTCTGTTTCCTGACCGGTTCAGGCTTTCTCTCTACTCAGTTTTTAGATGTTCCCAATTGGATTTGGTAACTTTGTGTTTTGTGTTTATCTGGACTTTTTCTAAGTGTCTGATGTTCTTTTGATATGCAAATAACATTGTTCTAGTTTTGACCTTGGTCTGCTCTTTGACCATATTACAGAGTTGCTATTTATTGAATTTGAATGAACTTATGTATGCAAGTGTGTGGCTGATTTTGATATGTTACAGTGGCCCAACATCATCATCAACAACAACAACATCAATAACAATAACAACAACAATACTACCCTACAATATAAAGACCTAACAAAACATAACCTTCATAAAAAAAAATAAAAGTTAAAAAATTATCCTTTATTTTTTTTTTTTTACTCACTCATCTCTCTAACTGCGGTTATATCTCAATAGCAGAAGTCTCACAGATCACCCAGAAGAAGGACCCTTTCTCTTTGGGGTCAGTACAAGAGTGGTATTACAGAGCGCTGCATTTCATCCATCCATTTCATCCATCCATCCATTATTTCACCACTTCAAAGGATTGCGGCAGGAACCAATCACAGCATCATCAGGTGAAGGATGGGTACACCACAGGAGGAACATGCAAACTCCACACAGAGCGGACCAGACCGAGGACCAAACCCAGACCACCTTGCTGTCCAAAATGGCATGAATGTATGAAATTACAATTACACAGTGCCTTTCAAGGAACCCAGGTACTGTTTACAATCAACAATCAACACATAGTTTTTTTACATCCAATCAACAAACAGCCTGTACATCCAATCAACAAGCAGCTTCTACATCCAATCAACAAACAGCCTCTACATTCAATCACACGCTGGTGAGAAGTGTGCAAAGTGCACTTAGGACCAGGAACCACAACCCCCTGGGGGACACAGCGTCAGCTGCAAGGGGGGGACAACACCCAGGGAAAAGCACCATCAAGCAGTGGGCATGCAGACACACAACGATTCACACACACTCACACACATCAGGACTGTGTTATTTGGGTAGTCATCACTGGAAGATGGAAAAGAAACACACTCTGATTGCCTGTTGAAAAATACCAAAAATATACATAATTAACAGGGGCATCTGTCTCAAATCATCTCACGTGACACCACAAGCGCAGGCACGTGAGACGCATATGAGAGGCTACTCCGGACCCTCTGTTTCCTGCCGCACGTATCTCCGCATCATTACTTGATACTGTGCATGCATTCTAAAGGCTTTGATAATATCAGAAACGTTGTTAGCAACGGCTTATATCCTGAATGGCCCTGTTCAGTTTCACCGGCAATGACATCACGTGTATGCCTCTACTTTTAATTCTTTTACAGGCCATGGCAATTTTCCAATGCAAAACCCAACTGGGGTTTATCCAGTGAGCCATCATCCTCCGGAAGCTTGTAATGCGGCACGTCCATATATCTGGTGGGGGACGTACCGTAAAACCCTCCATTTTTTTTTAGCCCAGTCTCTGTTACCATAAACATGTCTCCAAAAAGCTTGCAAACGTTTTTTTTGGTGCGACGGCGGTGCACTGTGGCCTGTTCCTCTGTGCTTGTCTAAACGATGGCGACTCTACGGCGGACGGCAGAAGCGTTTCCCCCCCCGACTATGAATCTTGCTACAAGGCTCCTCACGTCTCCGTGAGAAACCGTCTCTCCTGGCGCTGAACGAAAATACAGTTGGGTGATATCCAGTGAGTTTTATTTGAGGATGCACCCTGACTAACAAACTGCTTGTCAACTTTTACAGCCGTTGCAAGGTGCTTTTGGCCTGGACACAACTTCCACTTCATGGTTCAAGTTTCGAATTGCCCCTCACCTACGGTGGCGTGTCTCCACTACTACCCTTAGAGCCTAACTACACCCATACTACACACATCACATGTACAGTCACAAATTACGCAGAAGACAGCCAATAGAAAATGTTTTAAGCTTTGGGTATACAAATGAATAATTTTATATTGAGATGTAACAAATGTTTTTTTTAGATAATAAAGGTAAGAATAATTACAAAGGATTCCATTGCTTTGTTACAGAAACAGTCGCATTACTGTTACTGTCTTGGACAGACCTCTCCTGCCTGGATATTTCTGAGTGGCTTACTGGTATTGGAGCCCTAGTAGGGCTACTTCAGACAGCAGTGTTGCTGTAGTGGACACACATGTGAGGATCACCGCTGGCTCCACTGTAGTCCATCACCCATACATATCCTGTGATCAGAAACTGACCAGTGATGAAGGCTTTAGAGTGGGACCAACATAAATTGTGCATGGCAACAATCAGAATACAGGCTGTAAAACATACTGACTATAGCTGTAACTGTAAACCCACAAGGTGTTTCCAATACAGATTTACATTTACAACTTTTGGCACACACTCTTTTCCAGAGCGAGTTACATATATTTCCTCACTATGACTGTGTGTATTTTCCCCGGGAATCGAATCAATGACCTTGTAGTAAAGATGGCTTTGACTTTAAAGACCTTTTTTCTTCTTCAGTGGACTATTGAGATTATAAATACTACTAATGACAGGTCTGTCGAAGCCCAAAAAAAAAAAAAAACGACCACTGACATGTCAGGGAAAAATAGCACAGGTGTGTTTTCCCGCTCTGAGGATATCCCCGGTCTCCTCGCGCACTGACAGGCTGTCCGCACGCGCCCGTCAAACGCAGCGGCTGCAGAGGAAGACTAGCGGTCCAGAACAGATGCGTGCGCCGGTCGAGGAACATACATTCAATTGCTCACACATGCACACCAAAAATAGAATCGGTAATGTATAAAAAAATCTAAAACACACGTAAAGTGAGTTAAAATGCTCCGGAGCAACTTTAAAATTAGACGGACAAAGATAGACGAGACGGAATACCTAAAAGCAAATTAGACCTCATTTAAGGGTTTACGGGAATGTTTCTCGTTTTGATATTAACTGGTGAAGACGCCATTAATCTCCAAATCTGTCTGCTAGCTCTCTCCTTCCCCTTTGACCTGCAGCTAGTACCTATTTCAGTGTTTCTCTCACTGTCTGGCGCTGTCACCATCAGAAGAGATACTCCGTCTCTGAACTATGGCGCAATGTTAACGCTTCCTTAACACTTGTTTTGCAGCAGGGGTCCAGCCCGGATCCGTCAGGCTGTCTCGGCGCCGTGCTGTGTCTTTCTGGGTCCTACGGCTACGCGGTGGTTCTGTTGTTTCAGTCGCCGCGCGCGCCGCGGGCCCTCATCGCCGCGAGCCCTCATCGCCGCGAGCCCTCCCCGTGTTTACACACGCGCGTCGTTCCGCCACATCAAGTGGGCGATGCTATCGGCGAGGCCGCGCTTAGGTGCAAGCCCCGTCTTTGGAATAAAGCTGTTCTTCACGAATACATTTGGCCTTCGAATACCAGCTGTGGATAAATGTTCACATAGAAAATACATATTAGTCATGTCAAGCTCATGTTAGGTACAGTCTAAAAGCATGTCCACTACAGCGGACAAAGCTTGGCGAACGTCCATGGCTTTTTAGCGACCTGGAGAATGTACCCTCCTCTGTACAACGCTTTAAACATCTCACTTGATGGAATGCAGAGGATTACATGGAGATAGACGTAAAATAGCACTCCAAAGAATACCGACCCTCGCATCAGGGTAATAGGGTGACAGACCTGAGAGGTCATCATAAAAGCAGGAACACTGTTCCAAACTACCCGTAATCTCCCCCATCACTTTCAGAGCAGTCCACACTCCTGCCAAAGCTGTCTTGGTGCAGGCCAAACTACAGTTGAATGCAAAGAGTTCTCTTTTGTCTCTCTGAGAAAAGTTCTTTATTTCTTTTTTTTGAGCACAATGGTATGGGGGAGGGTCTCGCGGCGTATATGTATTACCGTGGGATAACGAACTGTAGCCAACTGACCAGATGTGATATATTCACATTGACCTTAACGTTTGGCTGGTGTTTCTTACTGAACAATATCCGCTTTTGGCCCAATATGGAGGACTGTACTGAAGTGAGCCAATCACACACACTTGGTTTGGCTCACATGTTAAGCTGGGGTGCTGGACAAAATAGGGGGGCCGTGTGTGGCTGTAGAGAGCTGGCCAGATATGATGGACCCGTCCCGCCTGATCAGGGAAGAGAACTGCAGAGTGTTGGATGGGCGCACTTGTTTCTGGGAACGCGCGTGTATGAGTGAATTAAAATTAGCATTTGTGTTTGTACTGCGTGCGCTCGGGGAAACGTGCGCGTGCACACACACACACACATACACACAGTTTCTCTGGGAAACACACACATGCACTCTGGGGGAAACCGGCATGTAGGGAGCAGGAGAAAATGGCCCGAGATGTCGCCCACGGAGTGTGTAGGAAAAATGTGCCCTCAGCCAGACGGCACCAGAAAACAGGCCCCTACTTCTCCGTCTCACCCTGCCCTGTGTCCTGGGCTTCGGGCTCACGGGATCACCTGGACTCGGTTTTCAACGTTACGCCCATCAACAGGGAGTCAAACATTCATCGAAATGAAGTGATTCATTTTCATAAATGCAGAAGTGTTTATAAGTTTTCTAGGTGCCCTAAATATCAGACCCTCCAGAAAGTCGCGATGTTGCGATTTGCAACTTCAACGCAACTTCAAGCAAACCCCGCGAATTCAGGGCGGTGTTGCAACTTCAGCCAATCACCGCAACTTTCCCGCACATTTGACCAATCACTGATGTCGTCTTGATGTGACATCGACAAACTCCCGCCTTACTTCCGTATATACGTTCAAGAGGAGCAGACTGAAAGCAGCATGAGCGACGAAAATAACGGCAAAAAGATCGGGAAAAGCAGTATCCCGGTACACTACATGAAAGCGGGGATACACTGTCCAGATCCGACCCGCGAATTGATTATCTATGGCCCCCTGGATGATATTTAATTACTATTAGAACCGGCCCGCAGGCCACAGCCGCCCGATGGTGTTTTGCACGCACAAACACTACATTCCCCACAATGCAACGGTAGCCCGCAAAGTCACTGCAGCGCACGCAAGCGGCGAGGGTCTGAGATAAAGTTTATAAGTTTAAACTTTAAACTAGTGTTGCCACCTGTCCCGGTTTTCCCGGGACTGTCCCGGTTTTCACGTGCCTGTACCGGTTTTGCCGGGCTGTCCCGGTTTGTTCCGGTTTTTCGTCTTTTTAATATTCGGTCCAGGTGTTCTGTCGATTTTTCCTACCCATCGAAAATTCATACCAAGGCTTACTGCGCATGCGCAAGTCGCTTTTACGTCACTATTTTGATGGCCGCCTACTACACCCATCGATTTTTCCTGCCTGCTAGCGAATTTCAACAGTGCAGTACTATTTAGTCCTTTCAATAGTGCAGTAAGTTAATTTCTTGTTTATAATTCCTTCTTTGTTTGCAATTGCTATGTTTTCAACTGTGCATTAAGTTAACTAGTTGATTAAAATGTTTTAAACAGCGCCGTTTTACTACCTGTTATTACCTATTTATAGGGACTTGGATATTTCCGCATGATAATGATTGAGCCGTGTAATAATACACGAATACGCAAAATAACTTTTATTTTAAAGCTCATCCTACTTTTTAAACGCTGATTTGCGCTACATTACAACGTTTCCATAAGGTAAACAAACTAAGAGATACGTCTACAAATACGCGATGCCAACGGACACGGTAGGAACATTCGACAAGGTAGGAAAATTCGACAAAGTAGGAAAATCCGACAGAACACCGGCAAAAAAAACAAGGTTAGTTCAAACCATGATTCAGACTGTTTCTGCACACTTTAAATCTGTTTTTTTCTCGCTGTGTCCATTTTAAACCCCTCCGGTAACGTTTTACGTTAAGTTTACGTTCGCCACGCCGCGCTCAACAACTTATGTTCGCCGCCCACCCCGCTTAACAGATTACACTCGCTCAGTATGACAGTGTCCTTGTTTTTTGTCAGACCTAGGTGGCAACCCTACTTTAAACTGAGATAAAGTTTAAAGTCAGAGATAAAGTTTATTTATCTATGAGTTACTAGTTCGCTCTGGCGCCAAGCACTGGCGATCGATCTCGATATAATACTTAATTTGTGTACATTTTACAGGCCGCCCGGTAACAACTTACGTTCACTAACCCCGCCACCCCCTCCAGGTTCAAATCTCACTTCAAGCGATCTTGAAAAGTTGGCAACCCTGAATAAATAGGTAAATAGATCATTAAAATGGACTACTAAATAGAGGAAACCATACAACATTTACTCCCTATTGTAATGTACTCACAAAAAAGCAAAAACACACCGCAACTTCCATCGCAATTTTTTTGAAAAACACCCGCAACATCAAACATTTTAGCCCGCAACAATCACAAAAAAGGCCCGCGAAATCCTGGTGGGACTGAAATATATTTGACTGAAATTATGTGATGCGTTTTATTTGCAACAAATCATAATGCATCCTTTGTATTAGCGTCTCATTTCGTGGTCAATATTAGCTATATAGCAAACCTTGTGGTCCCTACATGTTTTATATTTAAGTGTGGCATCTTATCCAGAGCATAGAAAGAAAGAAAGAAAGAAAGAAAGAAAGAAAGAAAGAAAGAAAGAAGTGTTAATGCAACTAATAAAACCTGCACACAGAAGGCGATTCGTGAAAAAATGTCAGCGGGATAGAATACACTTTACGTCATTATATATCCGTTGAGACACGTTTCCATGTGTGTGTTGTAAGAGTCACACACTGATGGAGACGACGATAAGAGGCTAGGTTTTCAAATTGGGTCAGAAACGTAAAAATGGATGCACGATCCATCATTCAACTATGACCAAAATAGTTCTTGACATAATTCTCACAACACATCCCTCACACAGCCAGGACTCGGTGCAGACACAAACTATAACGATTAGCTTCAAAACTATGAGACAGAGAATGACAGACGTCTTCAGTACGAGCAATACGAGCACCATATTGTGAAACAGCCTACACGCCTGCTAACATTCAGCTTGGAAAAAATGCGGGACAAATCCGTATTGCCGTAGGACAGGGGGAAGGTATTTTTTCCGAAAGGCCTGTAGTTTTAATATCAGTACGACGACAATGTCTCCAGCCTCTTTTCCTGGCAGACTGGTGGGCCTCTCCTGGAGGAGCAGACAGGTTTGGTGCCCGCTGCCAATTTAAACACTGAAATTACATACGTGGTGCTTCATGGTAGAGCGCTCGCGGTCACCCAGCCATGGAAGCGCGTCTAGGGGATCGGGGGCGCGCCGTGTCAGGACGGGGGCGCGCGGTGTGGCCCTACAGCGCTGACAGCGACGTGCACGAGAGAATACTGCTGTTTGTCTTCGGTCAACGTAGGCATGTGTTTACTGTTCTCAATTCTTGCTGTTTTAACTAGCACCACGCCGAGAAGAAAAGAATCACTCGCGCTACTGTTAAACTCGAGGGGTCATGGTAAAATAGGCCTATAAACATAAAAACTGCAGGTTAATTAGACTTTAACATCTTACACAACGTAATGTCATAAGGCTGGGAAACTGGGAAAATCAGAATCGTTCATTTTTGGACGAGCTTATCCCAACTCACTGCTAATAGAAATAGAAGAATATTATATTAGCCTTGGAGTATTATAGAGTAAGTCCAGGTGGATAATATCATGCTACACATGAATTCACCAAGGACTATGCGGTAACGTAAAATATGTCCTGCCCACTCGCAGAGAGCTGTTTTGTCTGTTATGCATTATGAATTTAAGATTTATAGACAAATCCCCGCCCAGCTGGGGTACCATGTTCAATAGTGAACTGTTACTGTTGAAAAAGAAAAACGTCCATCAGGAGCCGTCAAACCCCATCCGATAAACACATGGGCTCCTCACTGGAAGTTAAAAAGGTGCCCAGGCGCAGTATGAATAACTCGAAGTCACAGAATAAAATCTTGACCCTCCTTATTCTGCGTGTAGTATAATTACTTTTATCAGACTCTCATATTTTTTTTTTATCAGACTCGTCTAAAGGTATCCGACATATTTTATGCGTATTGGGCTTCTGGTTTCTGGTTCTGTGGTTTTCACGTGGTGGGTTATCCAGTGCCCTCAAGCACACATTTATCCCCTTCCGATATTTAGCAGACCGACAGCATCTCTCACTGGCGGTCTGTGAAGTCGGCAGTCTGCCTCCACGTGGAAGAAACAGACTCTAATGGCCGTGGTGAACACAGGCTATCAACACCATCTTAACAACCATCCGTCATCACGGCTACTTATACTTGGGCGGTTTAATTGTTTTCTGGGTCATCAGGGCAGTTATCAGCAACCGAACCGCTCAAAGGACGACTCAAGAATTATTCTTCACTTTAAAAGTACCCTAGAGTTTTGAATATTCTATCTATCCTGTTTATAGTTTATAAGCCTACACCTGATTTTGTAACCTTTGGTTTAATTATGTACTATTTATTTTTGTTTCCACCCATTATATATTTTGATATGACTGAGGTTTATGTTTTAAACATGCTACAGTCGTAAATCACTTCGAAGTCACACTGCATGTAGAAAAATTGAAATTTCTGTTATGACTATTATACGTTTGCAATTTGCCGTGTCTGGGACTGAATGCATGTCCTTGCTATTTCAGAGGTCTGAGTGAGAAGTGCATTACCTAGAGCCGGATAATCTGGGAGTCATGCACGCGGGCCATGTCCGCATCACCCTCATCATCATCAACCGTAAACAATAAGTCCTCTAACTGTAGGAGGAAACAGCGGGACGAAAACACGCGCTACCGTCAGTTTATTTTAACTGCGCTCTCCATCGGGAATTACTGCACGTATATGTGTATATATGTTTAAAGCGACAGGAGCCGTGATTTACGGTTACAACCTTCAAACACACAGTCCAATACAGCTACCTATGCGATTTACTTAGCAAACAATATCTTACCGATTTATATGAATCAGAACAAAAGCACACGCGGTACAAAATGAATATGCATTTTCAAATCTAAAACATGTCATTTGTACGTACGTATTCATCAATATTCTAAATAAATTGTAAATATCCTTGTAAAATTGTAAAAAAATTACACGTTATTTCCCTGGGGAAAATGAAACTTTACAAAAACATATTGTTATAATAACTCCAGATAAATGTAACTTCTCCCACGGCAAATGTGCACTTGCATGAACATTACACTCCACAAAAAGTAAAAGTGCAGTAGGCTACAATTTATTTTTGTGATTTTGAGCTACTGGACTTGCCCAAAACGAGAGTGGTAAATAAACAACATAAAATGAGTTGTGTCTCGTTCTCTCACACACATACCGCGGAAAGAACGGCCATTTTAACTTAATTAGCTTGTTGCTATACGCCCATCAACTCAATGAAACTGTTACACAATAAAGCTCTCCCATCCACTACTAACAGGCATTCTATACACATATAAGGACTTGTTACAAAATTTTTTTTTGTACTAATTACAAAAAATATGCAACTTAAATACTTTTGCGTGATATCTGAATGTAAAAAAAGTGTTCTGAACAACTCTAATAACAATCAAGACATCTTAACCGTGTACTGAGCACCTGGTAAAGTCTCTGAGCTCGTCAAACGATGCTCAGTGTTTCAAAATAAAGGTGTCACGTTGATCAACTTAAAATTCTAAAAAAGCTAAACAAAATACATTAAATAATACTACTAATGAACAATGTTTTAATGTGATGAAGGTAAATAACGAATTCCCCCCCTTTGAGTCACAAACGTGGCATTATATTGTACGTTTCAGGTTTGGACTGCACGTACAAATTGTGCTGTCCATTCATATGTACAATCTGATTTTAAATAACGCAGAGAAAATACAGGGGCGTTGGGTTAAACGTTAAATACCTATACGGCTCGAGTAATTCTCACGGTTTACAATGAGCATTATTACAGCGAGAAGATAAGGAGTGGAGATGGACAGAGTGGAGATGTGGTGGATAATAATAAGAAGAATCAGTGTTATGTATTGTTGCAGTGGTGCGTGCCTTTGCTATCACAAGCAAACTCCAACCTGCCCACCAAAACATCTTCTGGCAGAAAGAAGAACAGCTAAGTTTCTCAGATTTTAGAGTAATTTGGAGCCAGTATTTCTTTGTTTCTCTCTTTGTTTTTGTCTGGGGGGACATAAAGCGTCAAATCTGCTTTCAACTTAAATTAAAAAAAGAAAAAAAAACTGTCAAACACAGAAGCAATCTTGTGTCTATAGTCATATCTTGTGTTCAAAGTGGGAAAACACCGCAAACATTTCACAACACTGGAGCCTTTGTCCCATAGTTTGGAAAGTTCTTTACTTTCTCCCCTATGGTTTAGGCTTTAAAGCTACACCCAGTGTACCCAAGGGGAAGGCTGTCCCTGACCCAAGAGCACACACATCACTCTGAAACCAAGACACCATCAGTTAACTATGTCTCCTCACAGTTATTAACAGTGACACCAGAACATGCTGATGGCTGTTAGTGGACTGTAGGATCTATTTGGGGTAGGGCTGCTTGGTGGAACAGGACCAGTCTGTCCGATGAAAACCATCCTGTCAGAACCCTGCTCATGCTAATCTGATTTGCAAATCCCAGCAAAACCCAGACGGCCGTGACCCGGGTGGGCGGAAGAGAGGCGGGCGGTTCTGGTCTGGATTGCAGGGACTGTTGAGCCTCTAAACAGCTCCTTCAGTGGAGCAGGGGTATTGATTTCAAACCTCGCCGCCACCCGTTGTCGCACACGTATGTGATGATTCCATTACACGGTAATCGGAAACACCCGAACCCTCCTCTCTGTTAGCACATCACAGCTTTATTTGAACACATGCATGCTCGCAATAGCATTTAAATCACAGGGCTGCCCCGGTGCATTGTGGGCGGCTACTAGAATAAACGTCAAGGAACTGTGATCATTACATGATAACCATGAGCATATGTACAGGGGAGAGCCTATGGTGAACATGAACGGGGTGTGTATAGAACTCGCCTCCTATCCCGGTAGGACAGAGATGTCTCACATTCATAATTGGCTGTGACTAAACTGTGAAATTGGTTGGGTAGTAAAAGACATCTAAAACATGGCCCAAAAACCCCCAAGGGGAAATCGAAAGGAAAATATATTGAGCAGTAATGTATACTGAAGGTGGCCCGAGACTCAGTTTCCCTAACACCTGTGGAGCTCCTATGTAAAGTCATGACATCACGCTGAGATGAACGACCCGTGAAATGCGTTAAGTCATCTGATGCAGCCTGGAGAATGTAGCCCGTCCAGAGCATCCAGGTGAGGGGGGCGCAGAACTTTTGAGGTGACTTCTGTCTTCAGGGGGCGCTAGAGAGGTACTCGTGTGTTTAGATACAGTTGAAGTCTGTAATGGTGAGCATCCAGCGAACACAGTATAGCACAGATGGAGTGTTTTCCTATTCAATCCAACTGACTAGCGAATTATCCTGCACATGTGACGTAGCTGTTTTAAGGAAGCGCATGACTCCAACCTTGCCCTGGGACTAAAGGTGGAGATGTGTGACCAAAACGAATACATCTAGATTATTATTTTGAATATTAGTGCCAAGCCTTACAGAGTGTCGACCAAAACCCATATATTCAGGGGGTTTACAGAGAGATCCTCGCTGTCATCTGCGAGCGGTCTGAAACACAAACAGCTGTATGGAATGGGCTTTAATATTCCAAAAGCCCCATTTTGAGAGAGATTGTATAAGACATAAACCACATGTGCTTTGTGTGTTATTCTTACAGTATTGAGCAGTCACATATTTATGTTTGCTCAGTGGTCACAAGATATGAATGCTTTATTATAATATACTGACAGTAATGTGTTGGAGACCCAACTATATGTGTCGCTTCACACATAGTTAAATTGTATTTATACCTTCTAAACCAACACATTCATTCCTGACCAAAGAGAGTCACATAGAGACACAGAGAGAGAGAGAGAGACAGATAGAGAGAGAAAGAATCATGAACACACTTCTGTGACAAACTGCATGTCACCATTATTTCTCTTATCAGTCCATCAAACAAAAGGGAGACGATGTTTGTCCATGTTATGCAGTTCATGAGCTGGGCTTCCATTAGCCAATAGAAAAATCAGCAGACACCCCACAAATCTGAGTTAACCACACACACACACACACACACACACACACACACACACACACACACACACACACACACACCCTTACACCTCACTGTGTGTTCAGAGCCAAACACAACAAATATCTCTGTACAGATGTATGGGGTTAAACCCACATGCCACTGACATGGTAAGACTCCTCCCTTAGACAGCCCACACACCACAACCACACATACAGCAGGGTCAGCAGGGGAAACACACACACACATATGTGCATACATCTACATGGGCACGTACACACACATTCAGGAATGCACACACACACACACACACACACACACACACACACACACACACACACACACACACACACACACACACACACACACACACACACACACGCACGAAGAGGCCAGGATTTCAATTAGCAAATGCAGTGATTTTGGTTCTCTTCACTCGAAAAAGTATCTTTATTTTTTCTGTAAATAATCCTCTAAAAAAAGGAGTCATGGTGTTTTTAAAGTGTCAAATCACCATATCTATATTATATCTAAGGCAGGGTAATGTATATTGTTTATATACAGAATCCTTAATAACGAGGACTTCATGGTGATTTTATCAGAAGGTGCTCAGGCTTACAAATATACACAGATCACCTTACTCCTGAGCCCCTGAGCCACCCTCCCTCCACACACACACACACACACACACACACACACACATGCAGACACACCCCATCTAATTAAACATTTCTCTGGAGATGGATGATTTGTCAGCCTATGACAAAAGCCTGGTGTGCTGTAAGTGGGCCCTCTCAGGTCAAGGACCGGGTCCTTGTTAAAACATGGCGGCATCTCTGTGCCCTGCTCAGTCAGACCCTTCCACAGCGAGCTGCTCAGTCAGACCCTTCCACAGCGAGCTGCTCAGTCCTTTGTGCCATACACTGAACGGGTATCGATGTGTTGTGGATAATGGATCGCTCCCGCCACATTAGAATCAGCTTTGAAACCACACCTCATTCACTCAAATGCTGAAGTACAAATCTTGTTTGGTTACTTTGTACGAAAATTCTAAGAATCATTATTGCGGGTATTTTGAAATTCTATTTCAAATTTCTATTTTTTAACAGAAATCTCTCAGTTTTTGTCATCGCTGGATCCAACATCTCTGTCAGTGAATGCTGTTGCCTGGATTTGTGTATACTGCTGTGATCATCCTGGATAAATAAAGAACGAAATGAAACATGGCCAGTAAACCCAGGATCAAACAACATCCGCTGAGTGATCCCGTCTCTCATTCAGCAAACCTGTGGCTTCTTTTCAACGCACATACCAGGTGTGCGAAGCTTGTTCACAGGATGAGAAAAAGATGCTCTAAATCACTGCAGTTCCTGACAGTGTCCTGAGTTCACGATTGACTGTGTGCGTGTGTGCGTGCGTGTGTGTGTACATGTGCGTGTGCGCACACACGTGCTTGTTTTTGATAGATGAGCTGCTCTGTCAGAGAATCATGAATCCTCCGCAGTGTGTGACAGGTCGAGTCTGTCGTGAGTCTGAGAGTGCAGAGACTCGCCGGCTCCGTGGAAGAGGACTGTGGGGTGGGGCAGACTCATTTGTCCTCCGAGACGCCGGTGTGAGGCGCAGAAATCCTTTTGAAGGACGGAGTGTTGTTTTGATGAAGTGATTAGCCTTTCCTGTCCAAATACATAGGGTGCCATCTGAAATGAATTCCATCCCTTTTACACAAACCTTTAGTGGAAGTCTGAGAGGAAGCCTATCGCGGATTTGTTAGAAACATGTTAGAAACATGAGTGGGAACATGAATAGATAAAAGAGATGGGGTACATAAAAGGAGAAAGCACTTAAAAGAACTCCGTGGTTATAGGACAAAGCTGTTCACACGACCAATTAATCGAATCCAAGCCCTTCTGTCCTCCACAGCCCACACTTATCCGTCATCACAAGAGCAAACCTCTCGTGGCCAACGCTGCTGATGTCATAATACTCCGAGTGTTCTAGAAGCTCTTCACGTGTTCCGAAGGGGCGGAGTCGATGGGGTTGATGGGGTTGACGGGCTTGATTGGCAGCCGGTAGGACCAGCCTCTTCCAGGACGCCTTGGAGAAGTGCGGTGGGCTGGGTCAACGCTCCCCACAGTCACACAGGGCAGAGGAAATGACTCCATAGGAGTCCTGCATTCCACAGCCCTATTACATTAAGACACGTGAGACCGACCTGTGCGTGGGGTGCAGTTCACGGCACATTATCGGTACGAGCCAATTGAAAAAGTTATATCAGGTCCTGTTCTTTGGCTGGTGACTTTTACAACAGGAACGACAACAGAAAAGGCCCTTACTGCAGGAAACCGATGAAGAGTGAAACCAAACCTGTTCTTGTGTGGTAATGTAATTGAGTGATGTCAGTCAAATCAAGAGGGATAGTCTGTTTTCCATTAATATAGTACAATGCACACACATACTCACACACACACACACACACTACACACACACTACATGCGCGCACACTACATGCGTGCACACAGCCCTCCAGTTTAACCAGTACCACTGAGTGACTCAGTTTAGATGGTCACAGCTTTGGAAACTGTCCATTTAAGCCATCCTGACAAACAGCCATCGGGGGACAAATGAAGACATCCAAAACATTTTGCAAATTATTGCTCATGCTAATTAATGAAATAATTAATTAAAGAACCATTGGCACAAGATGGGGCGGTACACACACCACAGAACCTCATCATCGCTGTGGCAACAAAAGCCCCACTGAAGGGCCTTCGTAAGTATTTGGACACATGCTGAGGTTGGCATCGCGGGGTAACCGGACGGAGGGCGGGATTATTCAACACCACCCTGCTCTTTCTGTCATCATGAGCCAAAAACGTTGACATGTTGTAGCCTTGAACAACCAAGCCACAATCTCTCCAACACACCACCACTGCTGCGTGCTGGCTCCCATACGCACTCACCATGTTTACAGTTTGGCGACATCACTAATGACATCGGTATCAGCATGAAGCCGCTATTTCTAGATATCGTAAATATAGACCAATTAGGTCAAGAACTAACAGTATTCTAGAACTATTAGAATTCTAGAATGCCCATTCTAGTCTAACTGTCTTGGACTTCCAGATATGTAACTCTACTTAACAACAGTCCAAAACTTTGGCCCACTTGAAGTTTCTATGGAACAGATGAAAATGTACAGAAAATTCCTGATTCTGGACTTGATTAGCTTGTGTGAGCAGTGTCCTCCAGAGAGGTCAGGTCATCCACTCAGCCTACACAAAGGCAGTCGCAGCAGACAGTAACCATACCCTAAAATTCAGAGAGAGGCCTCTAATTCTTGTCAATTATAACCAAACTGCACTCAGACCTGCTGGGGTAAGTCCTGCAGAAGAACCTCGTTACCATTCAGAAGCCAATTCCTATGAGCTGACACCACCATGCCAAAGTCACTAACTTCCACATGAACTACTGTTTGCTCTGCAAACATCACTAAGTGCCTTCAGCAGTGTCTTTGTTCTACAGGACGTATTTCAGGTATGAAAATAGTTCTGGCTTGACTCCACTCAAAGACAGATAAATGAGGAATGTATGCATGTGCGCACGTACACACACACACACACATGCACACACACACACACACTCACTCTCTCCTCCAGTGCCTTATCACATGAGGATTATACAGATAAAATCTCCATTAAGCCCCTATACACACACACAGCCTCTCCCCCCCAACCCCCAAAAGACACGCAAAAACACAGACGCTTCTTTTAACATTTAAACCCAAAGGAAACAGCCAGGAGAGGAGGGATCAGACTCTCAAAAATAAAAAAGGGAACTGGTTCGTTTTGCATAATCAACTGCAAATCATTTTTAACTCCTAACGTTCTGGCAGTAAAAGAAGGAAGATGGTGAATCGGGTCAAAAGCAGGATGAAGGGGTTTGTAGTCCGCGATGCTGTGGTGGTCCTCTGTTCACTGGGGCACTCTGGTTGGAGTCACAAAGTGCCTAGGCAGCATTTGTGTAAACAGTTTCATATTGGAGATACACAGAGGGCGGGGCCTGACCATGGCTGTATGGTAGAGGGGCGGGGCTTGACAATAAGTGTATGGGGAGTAGGGCAGCTCTGAAAAGAGTTGAAGAGGGGCGGGTCCTGGTGACAGCAGTAAGAGAGATTGGTGGGTGGAGTCTGATAGATATATCAGTGGGCAAATCCTAATGATAACCTCCATTTGCTGATCAGGGTCAATCAAGCAGGATGTGGTGCTGACAAACACACAAAGCCAGGCAACGATAGATGCACCGGCGGTAAACACTCCACACACACACACACACACACACACACACACACACACACACACACACACACACACACACAGACATGCATGCAGAGAAACGCACACACTCTTGCATATTCACACACAATGACCCCTGAACACAAATAAGACACACACAAATGCTTGAACACACACACACATGCTGGCCTATAAACACAAATTGACTCACTCACTCGCGCACACAAGCATTTACACGCACACTGCCCATGAGGTCATGGTTCAGCATGGTTTGACATGGTACTGGGATAAACTGGAATGGGACCCTCAGAAGCAGCTAAAGGCCTTTCTGAGCAGGGCGGGAGTCATGGGAGCTGTAAAGCCAGCTGTCCTAAAGGTGTCCATTTACTCACCAGACGGGCATTAAGGAGCAGAAGTCGCCCACGCCGAGCCACTCTCCACATTCCAGCAGGTTTTACAGAGCGTTTTATGACCACCCCGTCATCCCCAAGATCAGCAGAGGTTTACTAGCCACGATAAAGCTAGCCGAAGCATCGGAAACCTCGGACGCCCTTCCAACGTTGAACAATGAGGTCCCGGCCCCTCTGAAACTCATCAATACCTTCCAAACAGGACCTGACAAACACAAGATGCCTTTTATAGTCAAAGGTCGAGGTCTCTGTGACATTGATGTCAAGGTACCTTCAGACACCTATTAGTGGTACGTAAATCACAGTCTCATCTAAATGCTCCCAAGACCCAACCCTAAAAGAACACTTCAACAATGATGTCAGGATTAACTACTATTTGTTGTCTTTAGAACCTTAATCCAGGAGCGTACGGCCATTTCCGAGCCGACTGGTAGCGCTTGGCCCGCGCGACGCTCAGAGCTGTTCAGTGCTGCGCTAATTCAGCGGCTTATGCCAGCTGACCCCTTCGTCTCTTAGCAATCTCCTGTTTATGTTTCAGACGTTTAAGGCCCCAGAGGGAGATGAGCACTTGGCAATATATTTTGTTAAAGAAAATAAATAAATACCAAATGCTAAATGCCAGGACATAACTATGGCTGCTGGCTGGTTTCAGTGGCTCTAGCTGGTGATCGTTTATAGCCATTCTCCAGTAATATATAATACGTTTATGGGAAATGAAAGCCTAGACATACAAATAAGTGTTAGATGTCATCAGCAGTGAGATATCCTGAATCCGTGACATGCCAACATGCTAACATGATAACATGCTAACATGCACCCAAAGACCTCATTTTATTTAAAGAGTGCATATGTGATTGTGCTAATCGCTTGGCTAATTCACGGTTTAGCCATGTTAGATAATCAGGTTGAAGTGATCCATTACAGTGCTGTATTTTGTGATGGTTGGATAAGCCAAAACATCAGATACATATATCAGGCTGAGGAAAACAGCTCAACTGTAGATCAGACTGGGAAACAGCATGGCCAGATATAGATCAGACATAGAGAAAGAGGAGGATCAGACTGCGTGGGGCCGTAGGACTGAAAGCTCCTTCAGCCGTGTGGAGACGCTGGCCTTGGTAATGTTAGTGTGTGGCATATTTGTTGATTCAGGCCATGGTGGACTAGTTGTGAGGAATGGGGCCAGATTTCCCACAGGGCCTTCTGGCTGGTATTCAGAAAACAGCACAACAAGTAGGTGATCGAGAGTTTGTTTCTGGTGCTTGAGGTTTGTGTGGGACTGAGCCTCTGCACACACTATGACTTTCTATGATCGCTCTGGGCACATGTGCACCACAGCCCTCTAGTGATCACTATTGTCAAATATTGTCAAACTATTGTGCGTGTGTGTGTGTGTTCAGATGGGAAAATGCAGAGGACTAATTTCGATTGGGTTGAAAATCCCAATTGACAATATGGCAACTTAACTAACTAACTAACTATGGCTCAGTGACATGGTGTGGGTACAGCTGACCAGGTGATTTTGTTACGTACTGTTGGATTGTGTTTGAAGGGTCTTTTTGGTCTTTATTTACAGTACATAAGTGTAGCATCACCTGCCCAGAGTCATGTCTACTACAGTACTAATTACCCTAAAGGGTCCTCGAATCCCAGTGTCCTCAGCTGGACGGTTGGATAAGGTGTTATTTATGTTCTAGAATATTCTGCCTGCTGTTTTAAATGTTAAAAAACATTTAAATGTGAATGGAATCATCATAATACCCGCCCATGCGCTTTAGCTCAGTAATCAAAGAGACGGCATTAACCAATCGTGTTGTTGTTGTTGATTTCTTCAACTGTATGGAACACACTCTGCAATACCCAAACGCTAGTAGCCCATAGTCTGTGTGCTGAAGAAATTCTGTGCTAGACTAAAGATAAGATTTAATAAACTCACAAAGACAAGGACACAAATACGGTCTGAGCATGGTATTCATCACAGTTCAGAGAGAGAGAGAGGGAGTGCGGGGACAGAGAGAGAAGGAGAGAGAGAGAGGGAGTGTGGGGAGAGAGAGAAAGAGAGGGAGAGGGGGAGTGTGGGGAGGGAGAGAGAAGGAGAGAGAGAGGGAGTGTGGGGACAGAGAGAGAGAAAGAGAGAGAGAGGGAGTGTGGGGAGAGAGAGAGAAAGAGAGAGAGAGGGAGTGTGGGGAGAGAGAGAGAGAGGGGGGGGGAGTGTGGGGACAGAGAGAGAAGGAGAGAGAGAGGGAGTGTGGGGACAGAGAGAGAGAAAGAGAGGGAGAGGGGGAGTGTGGGGAGAGAGAGAAAGAGAGAGAGAGAGGGAGTGTGGGGGGAGAGAGAGAAAAAGAGAGCAAGAGGGAGTGTGGGGAGAGAGAAAGAGAAAGAGAGAGCGAGAGGAAGTGTGGGGAGGGAGAGAGAAAGAGAGAGAGTGAGTGTGGGGGGAGAGAGAGAAAAAGAGAGTGAGAGGGAGTGTGGGGAGGGAGAGAGAAAGAGAGAGAGAGAGGGAGTGTGGGGAAAGAGAGAGAGGGAGGGAGTGTGGGGAGAAGAGAGAGAGAGAGAGAGAGAGAGAGAGAGAGAGAGAGAGAGAGAGAGAGAGAGGGAGTGTGGGGAGGGAGAGAGTCCTTCAATGTCACTGCGGTTTAATGGGTGGTTAAACACTTGGAGCAATTATCCAGACAGGTGAGAGAAAAACAGAGGGAAAGAGAGAGAGGTAAAATGAGTGTGAGAAAAGAGATATATAGAGAGAAAGAAAGAGAGATAGATGGGGACGGAGTTCGTGTCACTGAGGTTTAATGGTTGCTTAAACACTTGAGCAATTATCCAAGCAGCTGCACAAACACAATTGCAGGCAGCTACCTGATTTCAGATTCACCCTCCACAAGCTCGTATTTGACTCCACACGTAACAGTCATGTCACACACCAGAGTGCTGATGTAACCAGAGTGCAGATCAGTTCCATTTGAATCCACGTAACAGACCTCAATATGACAGCTATGGCAAAACACTGGCTGGAGATCAGTAGTTTTGTACAGAAAAGCCAGTCAGTTCTGGGATGGTCAGTGCATGACAGGGACTGCCCACACCACTCCCGCTGTGCTTGTCTGGTCTGAGATCCGACACACTGCATACCACTCTGCTGTCAGACTCCTCAGATGGGTGTGGTCAGCGCGCCTTTGTGCTGAGAGCGCCCCCTGGGGGCATGCACAGGCTCTCTGCCAGAAGAGGTAAGGTGTGTGTGTGTGTGTGTGTGTGTGTGTGTGTGTGTGTATTAGGGATTAACCCTGAGAGGCCTGCAAGAGGGGCTATTACTCTGCCTGTGTGTGTGCCCACAGGCTGGTCAGCTGGGTTTAGGTGGGGCTTAGGGCATCCTGCAAAAACTCATCACTTATCACAAGAGAGAGTGTGAGGGGAAGATGTGAAAGAAAGAGGATGCAGAGAATTCAGACATAAGAAAACAGTTTGTGTTTTAGTAACATAAAAGAAAATAAAACAATGGCATAAAGTCACTGAAGGGGAGAATCTTAACTACCCACATCACCACCGCAAACAGAGCCCTTGGTGGCCTCTGGTGGCCCCTAAGGCCCCCGGTGTCCGCACACTGTGTAAGAAGGCTTTGGTCTTTACGACTCACGCACACAAAAGCCAACGGCAATAGCACATGAGCTTGCTCTTGATCTTTTCAACAAGATTTCTGCTATCAACTGCTGTGCAAAGCATCAACGTGCTGAATTTATAGGTGGCAGTTCGAAAAACCTTTTTCTTTCACTTGTTTTCACATTCACACAGTGACATTATGTAGTTTATGGGATTTGTTGATATTCTGGCATTAATCTTCAAATAGAACATCGCTACTATGAAAGAGACCATGGCTTGTAACATACTATATCCATAACAAACAAAGCTTTGTTTGGTTTTTTTAAAGTTGAATTTGACCTTTGACCTCCATTTGTTCCTCACAGGGCCGATAATGGGCATCTCTAAGCGGGTCACGCAGAGCGAGCGCGCCTCGATGCACCTCCGCACTCAGAGGTTCAAAGAGGAGCACAGGCCCGACACGTCTGTGCTGCGCAGAGGCGGTCGCTGCATTGAGGGGCGATCGGCGGTGCAGAACGGGACGCGGCCGGCTAGTCTCGGACGCCCAGCGAACAAAAGCACCAGGGGCCCGTAAATAGCAGGAGAGGAGCCCCCCGACTCCAACTCGCCCAGAACAATCCAAAACCACCCTGGACCCTGGGAGTCCACTTCTCCAGGCACCATAAGTCAGACGCTCAGTGAAATCTGTCCGCATCGCAGGATCCCTAGTATCCTAAGGCTGGGGCTAGAGCTTTTACTTTGCAGTCTTCCAAGCTTTTAAGGAGTCAGTTTCAGTAATGTCATCCGCCCTCTTAGTTCCAAATTGTTGCACTCGAACAGCTCAGAGCCCATCAGGAATACAGGCAAAACTGGGGACGAATGCGGAGTTCGAATTATGATGCAACAATGGCCCCTTGTTTGTATTCTAATTCTAGAATCCCCATTGAGAATTCTAGAACTGTGCATTCCAGGAAAGTGCTCTTCAAAGTGCCGAAATGCCACCCAAGGACAACACAAAGGCGATACGAGTCTCCTCCTGATCCGCCCCACCCTCCTTTGAGCTCAGTCTAGCTTACTGCCCTGACTCTCTCCTGAGCCCATCCGTCAGAGGTTAGCAGGACTAAATCCTTAAAGTCCAGCACCAGGGCTGATGAAGTGGGCGTGGCAGTAAGGCAGGCAGCCAGCATGGTGTAATTGAGTTATTAGCCCGTCTCGCTGACAGAGATGGGCTTTGGACAGATCGGATAACAGCAGGCACTAGGAGCTAAATGTCTATATGCACACACACACACACACACACACACACACACACACACACACACACACACACACACACACACACACACACACACAGACCCAAAACTCACCTCACCTTCTCCCTATGGATTTTGCTCCGGTTTGATCTGTTTCACCGGACACATTAAAACATGAGAACGGTGTTTAAATCACAATAGAAACCGAGGTGTGTTTTTCTTGGGAGTTGTCCCGGATGAATTCATTTTTCACTCTAATTGTCAGATCATTTCATAAATCAGTTTCTAATAAATTTCACATAACAGCACCCCGGGGTCTTGCCTTGATAATCAGTGCTGATCTGCAGGAGACATAGAACACAGCAGGGCGGACTCTCCTCCAGATGCTGTGAGTGTTCGGGGGGTTCTTCGGGGGCTTGTCTTGTGCGGCGGGTCACAAGCAGCAACCTCTGCAGTCATCGCACATGTGAACTCGTACCTTTACCGAATCAAACGAATCATTTCCTCAGGAGAGAAGTCCAAATGTTTACACAAGCGAGTTCGTTTTAGCCGCGTAGGCGAGGACCACAGCTGCGATGGCAGAGCGAGGTCGTTACGAGAGGGCTGACACCAGAAGAAATACTAAGAGAGAAAGATTTAACAGGACGTAAGCAGCTTCATCAGAGAAATGGACTGTCATTTCGGTCAGGGACAGCTCCTTGTTTACTTAGTTATTGCATGCAATCACTTTCTATAAGATTCCCATTTAGAACCTATATGTAAGTCTCTCTGTGTTGGATATTTCATTGACAATTCCCAGCCAATTCCCAGTCACTGGGTTCTCGCTGGAAGACCATTCATTTAACCATATCTCCGCGTGTACCATTTTCTGCTATCTACCTGCAGAATCATCCTTGTTTCTGGCAAAATGCTGATTGTGAAACGTCTTCGATATAATGGTCCAGACATGAATGACTGAATGAAGGTGTTGATTCCCAGGAAGTCTAATAGAACACAGAGCTTTATCTTCCAGAAAGGAATTATAACCAGCACTATCCAGCTCAGCTGGAAATGGTCAGCCATTGATGCTCTGTGACAATCTTATATACAAACATCAGTCCAGTGTTCTTCTATTAGTGGAGACTTTCTTTACACTTGACTAATGGAGATTGTGCTTGGACGTCTGTATTAACACTTGATTCGATTATTTCTTTAATAGCAGTTAATGAATATGTCCACCACTGTAAGATGGTGATACTTTTAGATACAGGGAGAGGCATATGCAGTTAATATTAAAAGCGCTATGGGTTCCCATTTGAGAAAGCAGTTTACTGGCTTTTGACTAGAAGCCCAGTCTGAACACCTTGTATCCATTTGTGCTGGATGAAACTTGGAGATAATGTGCAGCCTGTTCTAATACACTTTCTTGTTCAGGTTTTCTTGTTCCCAGTCCAAATCACTCTTTTAATCCAGTTTAACATACTGACATGCATTCTCCCATACATTTAACATACATCTTGCTTACTGTAAGAATTTAATCTTATCTGAGGTCTTTTCTCATTCCAGATGCGTCTTGAAATCATTTTTGTCCCGCTGATTAAGTCGTTTCTTTGAGATTTGGACAGGTAATGACTGGAATCATTGTTCCAGTGCACTGACAGCGAGTGAGAGAAGAGTTCATATACTGATGAGTGTTTCTAATGCCTGGCTGAGGGGGCCAGTGTTGTATTCAGAGCGTCATATCTAGAAGAAAATGTGCCCAAAGTAGAGCCTATTTTTAAAAGTTTCAAGTGCACACACGTGTGTATGCAGTCACACGTTCACACGTTCACACACACCTGCGCACGCAAATATGTATGGGTGCACATGCGTACACATAAACGTGTGCACACACGCAAAAACACATATGCAAGCCTGCATATGTGAGCAGGCACATATGCGCTCACGTACAGAAAGACAGGAGACATCAGATATAGCCCCGCACACACTGGATACACATGCATGATGTACTCTGCCACAACCAAATCAGATCTCACATCCACATATACAGACCACACAAACAACACATAGTGCGCATATGAACACACACACACACACACACACACACACACACACACGCACTTAAACACATCATCTTTTGTTTCCCATTTACTGAGTCTCTTTAAGAAGAAATTAACTGGAAGATGAAGTCTCAACCTTGTACTAAACTGCTGGATGAGGTCAAACGCTGCTGAGACATGGCCAGGAATGCAGGTCCCAAACAGGAAACAGGGAATCAGGATAAACTTCGCACTGATTGCATCTCTGCAATCTCCATCGATTGTTCTTGGATTGCACTGTTTTCCACTGTTCCTGATGTGCAGATAACTCCAGACGCTCCCCTAGAGAACGAAGCCTGCTCTGTCTGTCTGCATAAAACACCTTGAGTCGATTCCAGCAGGAACCTCCCAACACGGACATGTATACCCAAGAAAAGAAGTTTGACAATTTAGCGTATCTAAAAAAAAAAAATCAAATCTATAAAACATATGAATGGCACAGACAGTGAGGAATGTGTATTTCAGGGGAGCGGATGAGATGGAGAGGGTTTCTGCTGAATACAGCACAGCGTTGGAAAGTAACAAGGTTGGGGGGGAATTAAGGATTGCCTCCCAAAATCTCTCCTCCTCTCTGTTTTCTAAGCCCCTTTGTACTCCTCCGTACTCCCCCTCTTCTCTCTCCTACTTCATCTTCTCTCATCTCTCCCTCTGTCAAGTCATGTTCATGAAACCCTTTGCGACTCTGATACACTGACTACACTATTACACAGTGAAATAAACCGTTTAAAATATCCTGCTTGAACCCAACGTCTTACAGCCCCACGTAAGCTGCGTGAACTATGAAACAGAAGCTCATGTGCACGTGACTGCGAGATCCAGTTCACATTCAGTGACCAATGCAATGAGCAGTTCTACGGTCTGACATAAACACTCACCCCCCTCAGACGGCCATTAACCCGAGTGATGATGACTCAAACTGCTCGTTAAGGCAGAACAAACAAACTTCAGTAAGGCCAGGTAAATGTGTGCGTCACTGTGAGTGCGTGAGTGTGTGAGTGAGAGTGAAAGAGTGTGGGTCTATAATTCACTCAACACCTCAGGGGTAGCATACTAGCAGAACTACCTGAGGACTTTTGTATTACCTATATGTGTAGTGTGTGTGTGCACACAGTTGCACAGGCCTTAAAGGACAAAGAGAAAGTTTGCATTGTGTTCAAACCTCTACCTCGCAACATAACACAGACATGGACCTGTGTTAAAAAACAAACAAACCACTCAACACTAATGTGTAAAGAATCATTGTAACACTGTGGTATTGCAGGATTTTATATGATATTATAGCCCTATTTGAGTCAAGGGTCGAGTCCCAATGCACTGATATGGGAGTAAGAATGTTAGAGCCTGCCACCACCTACCAGTCACGCAGAAACTCAACGACGTGCCCGATGCAGCGTGAGACTCCTGGGTGCAACTGAAGTCTAACAGTGGGCTTCGGATGGGTGGGTTTGTGAGGAAAGGCAAACAGAACGTCCCTCCGTTTACCTGAAGAACAAAGACCCTCCGTCTCCGTCTCCCTCTCGGGGGTGGGGGGGGGACAGCTGGGTCTGCGGGGAAGAGTGGGCCAGCACCCCGGGAGGTCACGACGGGCTGCCGTCATCTGACCCTTTATCTCGCCCCCTCATCCCTCAAGAAGACCAGCGAACTGTTTATCGAACTTCTTAGAGGAAAAAAACCACTGATCCAGGGTCAGCCGGACTGCTGCATCTTTGAAGACGCTCATGAATAGGGACCTTTGGCCCTTTTAGATGGCTGATTTAGTCCAGTGGACATCCCTGTCCCCGAGTGAAGCCTACAGGGACCCAGGAGACTAACTTATTTTTGTCTCATGCAAGAAAGACGCAACACAGAATAATTAGAACATAAAAGCACAGTTGAAAGATGCCAAATTAAATCAATGAAGTGCAGTGCTACGTGTAAGAACACAGGAAGTGACCTCATTGTGGCCCAGGAAGTGACCTGCATAGCCTAGGACATTAGACACTATCTGCCCTGAGTCTAGACCCCTAGATTCTCAGCATGGCAGCGAGTGGCTTCTCAGGATAGACTGTTCTGCTGGGGTTTACATGAGAGACTCCAGTCCAGCTTCTAACCCCTCACCTTTACAACGCCACCACTTCCACCCCCTCCCCCTCCAGTCCTTCTGTTTTGCTTCCCGTCATCTGCTCCTACAAGTTTAACAGCCCTCACTGGGAGTGTTTGACACCGGAGGGGTGGTGGTGGTGGTGTGTGTGTGTGGGGGGGGGGGCGTGATGAGGGCGATAGAGGGGATGAGTGGGGGTTTGGCAGAGAGCAAGACAGTGGTCATTTCGCCCCTGCCCCTTGGCCTCTGTAACCCCTTGGCTCTCCGCATTGATGACTCCATCTGTCAGTGGATGGCGGAAGCCACCCGCACAGTATTGACTCTGCCGAAGACACAAAACAAGCAGAGAACTGAGCTGTGGCTCAGAACGATTTAAGTCTCTCCTCACCAGCCATCACAGGTGACAGCGATGGCACCAGGCGCACCACAAACAAATAGCAGTTGCTACAGAACCACACTTTACTCCAGTATAACTCAAAACCTCCAACGTCAAGTTTAAACTAGACAATAATCCAGTATAATTCACAAACTGCAGAGTAATGTTTAAACCAGACATTCCTCCAGTGCAACTCAAAACCTGCAATAAAAAGTTTAAACCTTTAGTTGACAGACTAAAATCCATTCAAATGACTGAGATACTTAAAAAAAAAAAAAATTCAGGCTAAATATTAACTCTATAAGTATACAGTTGTGATCAAATTTATTCAACCCCCACTGAAATAAAGTGTTTTGGCCAGTTTGACATTGATTTTGATCATTTCAGTCATCTTATTTACAATTATATCAAAGAGGCACTTATAAATTAGACAAACATAACATAATATTTATGATGGAATAACCACAAATGTCTTTACTGTGCTCACATCATTATCAGTTTTATTCAACCCCCTAGTGACATTATTTTTTAGTACTTAGTACAACATCCTTTTCCAGTTATGACAGCTTTCAAGCGTGAAGCATAGCTTGACACAAGTGTCTTGCAGCGACCTATGGGTATCTTAGCCTATTCTTCATGGGCAAAAACCTCCAGTTCAGTCACATTCTTAGGCTTGCGCACTGCAACTGCCTTCTTTAGGTCCCACCAGAGGTTCTCAATTGGATTTAAGTCTGGTGATTGCGATGGCCACTCTAGAATGTTCCAGCCTTTCATGTTCAACCATGCTCTAGTGGACTTGGATGTGTGCTTCGGATCATTGTCCTGTTGGAAGGTCCAACGTCTCCCAAGCCGCAGGTTTGTGACTGACTCCATCACATTTTCCTCCAAGATCTCCTGGTACTGAAGGGAATTCATGGTACCCTGCACACGTTGAAGCTTTCCTGTACCATTAGAAGCAAAACAGCCCCAAAGCATAATTGACCCCCCGCCATGCTTCACAGTAGGCAAGGTGTTCTTTTGTTCATAAACCTGGTTCTTCCTTCTCCAAACATAGCGCTGGTCCATTGTCCCAAACAGTTCTAATTTAGTTTCATCTGACCACAGTACACTGTTCCAAAACCTTTGTGGCTTGTCCACATGACTTTTGGCATACTGCAGTCGACTTTTCTTGTTCTTTGGAGTCAGCAAGGGGGTGCGTCTGGGCGTTCTGGCATGGAGGTCTTCGTTATGCAGTGCGCGCCTTATTGTCTGAGCTGAAACTTCAGTGCCCACATCTGACAGGTCTTTTTTCAGTTCCTTAGCAGTCACGCGGGGATTTTTCTCCACATTACGCTTCAGGTAGCGCACAGCAGTCGCGGTCAGGATCTTCTTTCTGCCACGACCAGGTAACATTTCCACTGTGCCCTTTAACTTGAACTTGCGAATGATACTTCCAATAGTGTCTCTTGGAATATTTAACAACTTCGCAATCTTTTTATATCCATTGCCATTCTTGTGAAGAGCAATAACCTCTTCTCTTGTCTTCTGGGACCATTCTCTTGCCTTCACCATGCTTGGAAACACACCAGTAGATGTCTAGAAGGAGCTGAGTATCACAGTCCTTTTAAATCTGCCTAATTGGTGCTTATCATGCTTGATTGCTGCTCGTTGACATCCACAGATGTTTTCAATACCTGATGGAAAACACTGGAATGAACCTCTGTTCTTAGGAGTGGTAGTCGTAAAGGGGTTGAATAATTGTGTCAATGAAGAAATCACAAAAAGGCCATTTAATACTTTATGACAAAAAAAATTTATGCTATCTTAGTTGCATTTAGTTCTTTAACAAGTCCTTGTAAGATTTCATTATGAACACAATTACAAATGTGCACTGAATTCCATAAAACCCTTCGCAGCATTGGGGGTTGAATAAATTTGATCACAACTGTATACACATTCGGGTTACAAATGAATCCAAAGTGAGTTGTTACAAGGCGATAACCCATCACAGTAAACAGGAAGTGCTCATTGGGATGGCTCCACGGTCTTGTCTCCTGTGTCCCGCCTGTCACCCTAGAAGCCATGTCATGGAAACATGGAGTGACGGACATGGCAAAGTTTCACCCCAGCTGCCTTTTAAGACAACAAACCACCATCCAGACTCATGGCTCCGCACTCAGGGGACGGTGTGCTGATGTGAGTGGGGTTGTACAGACAAATTAAAAGCTCTTTTATTCTGGGAAGACCATGGAAAATAAATGGGGGGAGGGAAATGCATGAGTGGCTGAGATGAATGTGGAACTTCCAGTGGGAGCCAGGATGTGACGTCT
Source organism: Brachyhypopomus gauderio (assembly GCF_052324685.1). Taxonomy (NCBI): domain Eukaryota; kingdom Metazoa; phylum Chordata; class Actinopteri; order Gymnotiformes; family Hypopomidae; genus Brachyhypopomus; species Brachyhypopomus gauderio. Next base: position 2,934,639 of record NW_027506867.1, read on the forward strand.
TCTTCCTGAAGCATCCTCACCTGGAAAAGTACCAACACCTCACCTTGCCAATCCTCACAGATGATCCATCCTCGTGCCGGGGCAGCGGGGGTGAGCTTTTTAGGGGGGAGGAAGAAACGAATCCAGAGTGCGGTGACGTGGGATGGATCCACTATGGGGTATCTGAGATGGGTTTATATGCTGGAGGTCTAGCACGGATCTGGGCTCCTCTTTGGACTTAGTTGAAGCCCCAGCAATTGACCCTAACCGGGACACACGCGATGGTCAGGGGTTATGAAACGTCACAATAGGAGTCGAGGAGTTTTATAAATGCGAGTTCATTTTCAAGCCTCTCATTTACAGAGAGAATGGAAGCCCATAATCCCCATAAGGAATAACTGCACAATATTTCTTCATGAATCCAATATAATCCAGCATGAAACTGGGTTTGGAAACTGTTAGGCATACTTTTAAAGATGAAATATTGTTTATGATAGGCGACGCTCCAGAATCTAATACGTGACGCTCTGGAATCTAACGCGCAACACTCCGGAATCTGAGGTGTGATGCTCTGGAATCTGATGCCTGACACTTCAGTCTCATGACCAGTGCTTCAAGTGTGTTTCCCACAGGGACACCCGGTCAGTCCCACAGCCCTGGACATTGGCAGGAGACCTCGTCCTCCAACCTCTCACTCACTTGCTCACACACACACACACACACACACACACACACACACACACTCTCTCTCTCTCTCTCTCTCTCTCTCTCATTTCTTTTGCTTTGTTGTTTCTCGTCAAAGCATCCACTTAGGCATCTGGTTCTGCATTCAGAGGAGCCTGAACACACACACCCCCCCACCCCCACCCCCGAGCTTGACCTCTGGTCGCTTCATGGGGTCGCGCTAGGTGTCACCGAACAATGGCACGGCTACGCGACCCCCGTCTCAGTTCAAAAATATATATAAAAATCCTTAACATGCCCAGGGCAACCCAGGCTTTTAGTGCCCCCCCCACAACTCCATAGCAAATGTACACAAGAAGATTCACATTGAGTGGAAGTGAAGGAGCATCTCTGAACAAAGCTGAAAGGAAAAGGCAGCTGAAGAAGTTAATCTGTGGAAAAACACACAGAGAACATCTGAGCTAGACCTGGTTCAAAACACACACACACTGAACATCTGAGCTAGACCTGGTTCAAAACACACACACACTGAACATCTGAGCTAGACCTGGTCCAAAACACACACACTGAACATCTGAGCTAGACCTGGTTCAAAACACACACACACTGAACATCTGAGCTAGACCTGGTCCAAAACACACACACTGAACATCTGAGCTAGACCTGGTCCAAACACACACACACTGAACATCTGAGCTAGACCTGGTCCAAACACACACACACTGAACATCTGAGCTAGACCTGGTCCAAACACACACACACTGAACATCTGAGCTAGACCTGGTCCAAAACACACACACACTGAACATCTGAGCTAGACCTGGTCCAAAACACACACACACTGAACATCTGAGCTAGACCTGGTCCAAAACACACACACACTGAACATCTGAGCTAGACCTGGTTCAAAACACACACACTGAACATCTGAGCTAGACCTGGTCCAAAACACACACACTGAACATCTGAGCTAGACCTGGTCCAAACACACACACACTGAACATCTGAGCTAGACCTGGTCCAAACACACACACACTGAACATCTGAGCTAGACCTGGTCCAAACACACACACACTGAACATCTGAGCTAGACCTGGTTCAAAACACACACACTGAACATCTGAGCTAGACCTGGTCCAAAACACACACACTGAACATCTGAGCTAGACCTGGTTCAAAACACACACACACTGAACATCTGAGCTAGACCTGGTCCAAAACACACACACACTGAACATCTGAGCTAGACCTGGTTCAAAACACACACACTGAACATCTGAGCTAGACCTGGTCCAAAACACACACACTGAACATCTGAGCTAGACCTGGTTCAAAACACACACACACTGAACATCTGAGCTAGACCTGGTCCAAAACACACACACACTGAACATCTGAGCTAGACCTGGTTCAAAACACACACACACTGAACATCTGAGCTAGACCTGGTTCAAAACACACACACACTGAACATCTGAGCTAGACCTGGTCCAAAACACACACACACTGAACATCTGAGCTAGACCTGGTTCAAAACACACACACTGAACATCTGAGCTAGACCTGGTCCAAAACACACACACTGAACATCTGAGCTAGACCTGGTTCAAAACACACACACACTGAACATCTGAGCTAGACCTGGTCCAAAACACACACACACTGAACATCTGAGCTAGACCTGGTTCAAAACACACACACACTGAACATCTGAGCTAGACCTGGTCCAAAACACACACACTGAACATCTGAGCTAGACCTGGTCCAAAACACACACACACTGAACATCTGAGCTAGACCTGGTTCAAAACACACACACACTGAACATCTGAGCTAGACCTGGTCCAAAACACACACACACTGAACATCTGAGCTAGACCTGGTTCAAAACACACACACTGAACATCTGAGCTAGACCTGGTCCAAAACACACACACTGAACATCTGAGCTAGACCTGGTTCAAAACACACACACACTGAACATCTGAGCTAGACCTGGTCCAAAACACACACACACTGAACATCTGAGCTAGACCTGGTTCAAAACACACACACTGAACATCTGAGCTAGACCTGGTCCAAAACACACACACTGAACATCTGAGCTAGACCTGGTTCAAAACACACACACACTGAACATCTGAGCTAGACCTGGTCCAAAACACACACACACTGAACATCTGAGCTAGACCTGGTTCAAAACACACACACACTGAACATCTGAGCTAGACCTGGTTCAAAACACACACACACTGAACATCTGAGCTAGACCTGGTCCAAAACACACACACACTGAACATCTGAGCTAGACCTGGTTCAAAACACACACACACTGAACATCTGAGCTAGACCTGGTCCAAAACACACACACTGAACATCTGAGCTAGACCTGGTCCAAACACACACACACTGAACATCTGAGCTAGACCTGGTCCAAAACACACACACTGAACACAGGGTTGCCAACTTTTGACGTTCGCTTGGAGTGAGATTTTAACCTGGAGCCGGTGGCGAGTGTATTTTGTTGAGTGTTGGGGGGTGGCGAACGAAACTTGTTGAGCAGGGGGGGTGGCCGGTGGATGGAGCCAGAGCTAGCGAACTAGTAACGTATTGAATCATATATGTGGATCTGAGGTAAATAAACTGGATATTTTTTTTCGGCATGAGATATCGGAAGTGTGGCGTGAGAGCGTGTGAAAACGGTCAAATGCATGTGTCTCACGCTCAATGCGTGAGAGTTGGCAACCCTGTGAACATCTGAGCTAGACCTGGTCCAAAACACACACAGAACATATGAGCTAGACCTGGTCCAAAACACACACACTGAACATCTGAGCTAGCCCTGGTCCAAAACACACACAGAACATATGAGCTAGACCTAGTCCAAAACACACACACTGAACATCTGAGCTAGCGCTGGTCCAAAACACACACAGAACATATGAGCTAGCCCTGGTCCAAAACACACACAGAACATATGAGCTAGACCTGGTTCAAAAACACACACACACAGAACATATGTGCTAGACCTGGTCCAAAACACACACACTGAACATCTGAGCTACACTTGGTCCAAAATACACACAGAACATCTGTGCTAGACCTGGTTCAAAAACACACACACACTGAACATCTGTACTAGACCTGGTCCAAAACACACACAGAACATCTATGCAAGGCCTGGTCCAAAAAACACACATAACATCTGAGCTAGACCTGGTCCAAAACACACATAGAACATCCATGCTAAACCTGGTCCAAAACACACACAGAACATCTGAGCTAGACCTGGTCCAAAACACACACAGAACATCTGTGCTAGACCTGGTCCAAAACACACACACACACTGAACATCTGCACTAGACCTTGTACATCCAAACTTACTGTGTGCACAAGATTTCAAAAACTGTAAAATCAGTTACTGTGCTGATGATTGATCAAAGTCTGCACCCTAAACCAAGCATTAATCACATTATTAAAGATCCATGTGCTAGTCATCAGTAAAACAGGCTAACACCAGATGTCACGAAAGTACTGTAGCGTTAGGAACATCTGAACTGGTAGAAGAGATTTATTTTAACAGCAAATCTGGGGAACCTTTGATGGAAACTGATCCATGGTCCATTTGTACATCTGAGATAGTAAGTCATACATATAGAAGAAAGAACATGGATGTTTTCTGTCCAAATCCGGAGTACAACTGATTCAAAACCAGGAGTTACAGGATTCTCTGTGCTCCACACTGTATAAATCTGTGCTCACTCACCTAATATGTTATCTGTTAAATGAATTTTACTTATTTTTGCAGAAAAAAACTCAAGCTATTTGATGTAAGATGTCTGCCTTCTAAACTACAGTCCAGCTGGCTCTGGTCCAAACTCAACCTGCCCCCCCTCCAACCTGGGGCCAGTCTGTGCCAAATGTAAACGCTACCTATATGTCGCTTCCTGCAAAGCGGGGTAGAGAGTTAGTGGCAGGACAAACAGGAAAGGGAGAAGGAGAGGACGCTACATCACAGCTCACAGTTACGCCACGGGTCAATGCGCCTGATCAGATCAGAGAGTGATCTACAGGGGTGTGTGTTTGAGTCTCATCTGGGATCAATCTAGCCAAGCTGAAGCCCCCCCCCCCCCTTGCTGTCTGGTAGTCAAAGAAAACTTGATCTCTGGACCTAAATCTGGTGTGATCTAATGGAAGCATGTGCATCTGAAACAGACTTGAGAACCAGCCAATGAACCACATCGGGAACTGGAGTACTGTGATATTAGAGTACTATCTGGTTTGAGTGCTGGATGACAGTTAAAATTGACATAATTTCAAATAATAAAAAAACACATAAAGAGTAGAAAGAGAGTGGGGGGGGGGGGGGGGGGGGCAAGAAAGGGGGGTGGTAAGAAATGTGGGGCAAATGTTTACAAATTCACCCTGCATAGCAGATCAGCGGCTCAAGGAAACTGGCCGGAGGTGTTTAGCACAACCTCTGGAACAGACCAAAATGTGACTATGGATCAGAAAACTCTGCATTCTAGACTATTAACCACCTCCAGTCAGGTCAGGGACCTTAACTTATCAGTCAGTAAATCATAAGGAAACACGACCTGTCTACAGACTGCCGAGGGTGGACGTGTTTTCGCTGTGCGCCTCCCGTCTCCGGCCCGCAACCACCCAAACAGCTTGAAATCGAGTCCTTAGGTGCTGGGGCCTTCACTGCAACACACGTCAGTCCTAATTATTGTCCGCGGGCCCATCACCACCAGCTGGACGGGTGTTTAACGGTGACTGGTGCATTAGGTGGTGCGGTGATCCGCGGGTCGAGCCGCGCTTGACAGGTGGTGCCGTTTCCTTCGCTCTGACTGCACTGCTCGGACATTGACCCCGGTCCCTCGAACCTCCAGGGCAGCTGTGCCTATTCGGCTGCCTCTAACGGCACTGATCCGACACCAGAAAAGCTCGACAGTGAAGGGGGGGATCCGGAATGCGTTCCGACACTCAAAAACCACGGGAACACTGGTTTAAATTAAGCTATGTTGATAGTGGAGCAGCAACTGTTCTCTGTTTTATCTGTAATACAGTTTTAGGAAAAAGTGATGATGAAGTCGCACAAGTCTGCTAGGACTACGAAAACAGATATAACATTTCCGCCACTCCAGATAAGGTACTAATGCAAGTGTTCGGTGGAAGGGGGAGATGGGGAAACAGAGAGGGAGAAAGAGAGGGAGAGAGAGGGAGAAACAGAAAGAGAGAGAGGGAGGGATAAAGGGAGAGGGAGGGAGAGAGAGAAGGTGAAATGTAAAGGACACTTGTGATTAATGAACAATGTCTGCTTCCAATCCCAGCGTCTTGGCTGAAGGATCTTCCTAGATCATATCACATCTCTGAATTCTTAATGGGTCTGTTCTCCCACTCAGTTCTGAATGTTTACAAATAAGCCTCATCCTTCGTACTTAAAGCACCATTACACTGGTCCAAGGCAAGAAGCAGGACCTTATGAAACCTGGCAGCGTACGTAGCAGATGTCAACGAGCTGGACAATTTGAATCATAGGAGAAGGCCACAACGAGCTGGAGTTCTCGATTGCCTCAACGTTTATTTGTACGTGTACAACACATAGGGCGCAGTTAACTGTCTTTTGCTCCCGTACAACGTTCACCGTGCAAGCGAACAAGAGTGGTGTTACCGCAACATGATTACCGTGTACGGCGCAGCTATCAGAGCTGTTCAAACGCTAGAGGGCATGTGTCACAAAATAAATCCAAAACAAAAAAGTTGTTTTTCTTGATATTGTAACTTCATGGGAACCACATGCACCAAGACTCCAAGAAATGTTAAGGTGGACCGAACTCCGAGCTGTTTCCCAGATGCTGCTTAGGGGACTCCAGCCCATGCGTGCAGTGACTGGGAATGCACTCGCTGTTCTGACACTCTGGTTCCAGCTCATGCTGGGTTTGATGGACACGACCAGTAAGGTAGATCCAAAGACAACCACGAAAGGGAACCACAGGACAGCGAGTAACAGGACCAACAGGACGCCTGTAATCAGAACTACCCTGAGGCGGTCAGGTTATAGTTGGCTGTGGATGACAATCGCAGATAGAGGAGTCAAGACCTGTAGAGTTGTTGCTTGCTCACTAGGAGGTCTAGATCTAGACTGAGCTGCCCTTATCATAATATATTAAATAGTGGGAAATGTACTATCAAACTGAAACTGAACTGTTTTACACTGAGTTGAAGTAACTTCTCTCTCTATGGGCGTGAGCAGACGACAGGCAAATTGAGAGGGTTGACTCAACCGAATTGGACAGTCTCAACCAGTCTCGTCGTAAGGGGTCATGACCCCTGACCTTAGCCACAGTCTTGTTTTTCCTCATTTCTGATTAGGGGGCAGCAGTGCCCCTAGCCCATAATGCACTGGGAGATGAACTTTGACGTCTGTGACATGGGCTCCTCACAGAAGCATAGGGACTCCAGCCCACATTCTTAACATTGGAAAAAAATTTTATTATTATGCCAATACTACAGCAGAAATCAAGTAGCTTTTTATAAACCATATATGGATGCAGTAGCTGTAATGACTATTTTTGAATATTTTGACTTTAAATGAGAAAGACGGAATGCCTCCTTATGCTGTACATCTCTAGAAGCAGAACAACCTTGAAATATTTAGAAGCTTCTTGACTATTGTGCTTGGCTAAACCAGACCAAACCAGACCAAACCAGACCAAACCAGACCCACCGTCCAGTCTTGAAGAGCTGCAGCATTTCAGTACAGTACAATCCCTGATTCTTACATTGACATAAAAACCTGCTTGCTTACTTAGCGCACACATGCATGAACCGCTTATATGAAAATAAATTATCACTTTAAACCGGTTCCGAAGGTTTCCAGAGAAACAGACATGATGTACAGATGTTCTTTATTAGATGTTCAAAACGCTCAGGCTACCACTGTACATCACTTACACTACACACTGTACATCACTTACACTGTACATCACTTACACTGCAAACTGTACATCACTTACACTGTACATCACTTACACTGCACACTGTACATCACTTACACTGTACATCACTAACACTGCACACTGTACATCACTAACACTGTACATCACTAACACTGCACACTGTACATCACTTACACTGTACATCACTTACACTGCAAACTGTACATCACTAACACTGTACATCACTAACACTGCACACTGTACATCACTTACACTGTACATCACTAACACTGCACACTGTACATCACTAACACTGTACATCACTAACACTGCACACTGTACATCACTTACACTGTACATCACTTACACTGCACACTGTACATCACTTACACCAGGGGTGCCCATTACGTCGATCGCAAAGGAAGTGTGGGTAGATTGCATGAAATTAAAAAGTAGTGGATGAATGACAGGCTATCATCCACCTGCACTGACGGTTGTATTTGATTGACATACATGGTAGCCAATCTGACGTCTAGGGTTTGACACACACGCACTGTACATCTCTTACACTGCACATCACTTACACTGTACATCACTTACACTGCACACTGTACATCACTTACACTGCACATCACTTACACTGCACATACCTTACACTGTACATCAGTTACACTGCACATCACTTACACTGTACATCACTTACACTGTACATCACTTACACTGCACATGACTTACACTGTACATCACTAACACTGCACACTGTACATCAATATACACTGTACATCACTTACACATTACCTCACTCACACTTTACTACTGTACTGTACATTACAGACTGTACATCATGGTACACTGCATTTAAATGAGGAATCTCTCTCATACACATTCTCATTCCAAGAGAGCTGAAATGAACCATAACATACAACAGGTTTGCATATGATTGCATATTCTCTGCTAGCATTTTCAAACCAAAGTTTTTGTTATTGCCTTTGCAAGAACGCAACCCAAAACATGAATTGCTACAGCAGAAAACCAACAGACATTAAACCCCCCACACACTCCTATTTAAATTCATGTCCTTCTTGTTAACATATTCCAGGCTCACGCTAATTCCTGTTCACATGTCATGTAAGAAAAATCATAGATGTCAATTAGCAATGACCCTGGTGACTAGTTGCTATAGGAGACCGGCAACAGTGATGCAAACATGAGCGACGCCCTGTTCTCATCCTTCCGCGAGACCGAAGCTCCGCCCTTAAACCCTCCCCCTGCAGGAGAGATCCAGTGAGAAAACTTCCTGGTGGATCAAAATTCTTCTATAAACAACAACAACAACAACAACAAACCCCTGGTTCATCCGTGACACCATATTCACAGGAACCAACAGTGCTATTGCAGTGCTACACCTGCCCTCTTAATCCGCCCCCCTGGGGTAAGAGCAGGAATATCACCAAACCACGTTATGAAACACCGACAACATGACGGAGCTTACATCTGCTGACCGACATTGGGTCTTCAAGCGTCGCACGCAGATTCATCTACAGTTGGTCGGGATTCAGTGGACTGACACCTCGCATCCGTTTTCAGTAAAGAATCCACGTCCCCCCTCACGCAGGTTAAATTAACCCTGGCTGGGGCAGGGGCCACGTGGGTTCTCCCTCAAGCTGGTGCCCTCCAGGGGCCCATGGAGATGAGGTGGGGCCCAAACTATGCCCTTGACAAATATAAGACTGGTTTGTGAGAGAGAGGAGCTGGGAGGGACAGGCTTGGTGTTATTGTGTTTATTTCCAGTATTTTTAAAAAGTTTTTTTTTTCCAGCATTTCTTGGGAGCATGCCAGACTCTGCCACTCAATGTTGTGAAGGAAACATTCATCCTTCTCCTCCTTTCCTCTGTCTTTCATTTTCTTTCAAATGAAACAAGGGTCTAAAATCTATAGGAGGCCCTGACATAATAGTCAAAAAGAAAACGCTAACAAAAAATAGGGTCCCCGACTCTACATTTAGCGGCTAAAATGTATACTTGTGTCTTGACATGAAGAGGCTCTTCACACACACCTAGGCCCTGTGTATGACGGCTGGATAAAAGCACGCATTAGATGGTTCAATGAAGCAATTTCTGTCCCAGCATTCCTGTGTCCTGGGATAAGGGTTTGCACACTGACCCAAGATCAGCTGTTTGCTTTTCATATCCTAATGAAGACAATGGTATAGGCGCAGGGAGGCTGAAACTACATCAGCCCTCCGAAACACCCGGCGTGCCTGCGATTTCATTTGCCTGTGCGGGTCTGAAGAGGCAGATTAAAGGGCAGCCCTTTGTCAGCAGGGGGTCCTTCAGACCTCGTCAAGGCCTGAGCAAGGCCAGCTGCCCTGTTCACCTACAGCATCCTCCCCACAGACCTCCAGCCTGTCCCGCACCACCAGATCCCTTTATCCTGAGCATGCCCAATGAGTCGTAAATCTGTAATTTAAAAAACACTGCAGGTTGTCCCTCAGCTTTCATTAAATCCAAATGATTAAAAATAAATCATTCCATTATTTTAATCTCATTTCCACCCAGGTTTGATTATTCAGCAAACTAAAAGTCTTCATTATACTATTCAGATATCAAAAATAAAATCAAACATGAGTGGCATTTTTAGAGTCAGCGCGCCGTTTCTGTGTTCTTTTAACTAGAACCGTAATTTTCCGCGTTGGTATTTAACCACCCATGTCAGATAAAACCGAGACACGACAAACGCCGCCATTGTTTTGTCTTTAACTGTTTGCTTTGCCACGGTTAAGGCGAGCCGTCCCTCACATAACGAGTCTTGTTCTTAATCTGGGACAAATATCAGCGTCCATGTCTAAGCAAAATAAACTGCAGACGTGAATTTAGACTCGGCTGTAGCCTACATATGGAAAAGAGGTTGTCTTGGGGGCTGTTACACGATGAATTAGCCGGCTGGGCGTGTTTGTTATGACACACCTGCTACTTACAAAAGATGCAAAGATGCATATTGACGAAGTGCGTCCCATTTCAGGGCGGACTGGACCCGCTGTTTCGCCGTGTGTGTGGAAGAAAATTACATTCAACAACTCTGAGAAACTAGTCAAATTCGTTTAACAAAATGCAAAAAAGTGCAAAACGTGTATGAATATGGAAAAGTACTGGTCATTTCTAACTTTAAATTATTTCCTATAATAAAGGAAACAGTGGTATATCATTGACAGTGGCTTATTCTTGATGAAATATGTTATGTACCCACTCAGTAGGTGAAGTTCCGTTATAGAAACAGACTCAATAAATTCTATGGTTCTGTCAGATGCCGGTTGTCAGTCAACTGGCCGTGAGAAGTCAACAAAGGGACAATAACACTGGTGTGAAACTTTACACTCTGCTGCTGTCTAAACGGGTGTGAGATTAAAACCTGTCAGCGCTCTTAGAGCGTTTTCAACATCGCCACTTCAGCAAGAGCACGCTGCAGAAACCCGGACAGGAGTACAATCCACGATCTAGGCCGTGCAAGGACAAACAATATGTGCAAATCTTAGATATCGTATTAGAAAATGTTTTTTTTATTTGTTTGTTTTTTTTGGATAAATGGTTTCACTTTTCAAACGGCGCATGAGAGCACATTATTCACAAACTGCTCAATGGTCCTCACGGTATTTTTATGTTGTTATTATATATATATATATATTATATATATATATACATTGTTGGTTTATTGTACAAAATAACCAATTTCAGGTCAGGTTCTAAGTTTTTACATAACCCCCGGGCTGATAACGTTGCAGTTTCAGAAATTGCAAAATAGGCTACTTGTGGTTCTAAAAAATGACATTTGGGTGGCGAGGATCCGTGATTGTCCAGCAGCTCTGCGACGCCCCACACACCTTCCTCCACCTTCAACACCCAACACTCCGGCTGTAGCAGAGCCACACACACCTTCCTCCACCTTCAACACCCAACACTCCGGCTGTAGCACAGAGCCACACACAGTTCCCATGACATAATACATGACATGTAGTCTATGTAAGGTATTAGTATACGGACTTAGACAGCTTGTCGGATTGTTCTTCCGAAACTATTGTGGGTCAAAATATATTATCTTACTGAATGTGAGGCTAGAAATAAATAGCATAAATCCCCCCCCCCCCCACCAACCCCCCAATTCTCTCTCTCTCTCTCTCTCTCTCTCTCTCTCTCTCTCTCTCTCTCTCTCTCTCTCTCTCTCTCTCTCTCACACACACACACACACACACACATACACACACAAACCTTAACTGAGGTAATATGACACGTGATATTTGTGTATTAAAGAAAACCTTTTAGACGTGATTCGTGAGAGATAGCCTACTTGAGGAAGAGATCAAGAAAAAGAATAATACTGAGGTAATATGAGAGAGAGAGAGAGAGAGAGAGAGAGAGAGAGAGAGAGAGAGAGAGAGAGAGAGAGAGAGAGACAGACAGAGAGGGTGAAGAGAAAGAAAAGGGTTAGGCTCACTGAAAACCTTTTAAATGAGGAAGATTCCTTAGCAAAGTTTACCTTGTGTGTCCACTTCACCCCTTCACTTTCTCTACTCTCTCTCTCTCTCTCTCTCTCTCTCTCTCTCTCTCTCTCTCTCTCTCTCTCTCTCTCTCTCTCTCTCCTCTCTCCTCCTCCTCATCATCATCGGCATGTGGGAGTGCTTTACTACTGATCTCCAGTCTTAACACGCTGTCGAGTACCCAGGCACCACACTGTGTCTTGGACGCTAGCTGTGAGAAATACAAAAAACTCTCGATACAGGCGCACACCGTCGCGTACACATACTCGCCCTTGCGCGCTCCAAATACAATGGATGTCAAATTGCTGGCAGTGATTGTGTTTTTGACGGTAGCAATGAGGCATTCACAGACTGAAGGTGAGTTTCTGGTGATGCTACCGACCAATTCCACATACATCATTTCTACTCTCCCCTGACAGTCGCAGATGTGATGCAGGGACGTTCATCATTATTTTTGCATTATTATTTTTAGCTTTTGTCTTAATTATGTGCTCATAATTATTTTACATAATATGTGCGTACAGCGTGTGTTTAGCTTACTGTGAGTAAGCCTGCAAACGTGTTGTTTCGTGTAAGCAGTTGTACTAGTGAACACCGCATCCAACACAGTACCGGTGAACAAGTGAACATCCAACAGCCTCCTTTAGGTGATTTGTGGTTTTGGACTGAAGGTTTTATTGATGGAAAAAGCTGCTGTGCACGTTTGGAGAACCTGCTCTTTTTTACTGACAATCTGTGTCCTTACAAAGGAAGGCATGTGTATTAACTGTGTGTTTTGCGATCCCGCCGTGGAGTTTAATTTGTTCTGGGGGTTTGTGGGGATTTGTTTGTTTATTTGTTTGTTTGTTTTACATTTTGGCGCGATTGTGGAAACAGCGCAAAACCGTTTAAACAGCGCAAGGACGTCTTTACGTAATAGAGTTCACCTCAGTGTCAAGTCTCAAGGGTTTCCTTTCTCTGGGGATTTCTTGTAATTTTTGATCTAATGAGGTGATGGAGACACCAGGTTTCTGTGCCTGCTGCTCACTTTTGTGTTGATATAACGTGAGGCTGCTGGTAATGTGCGAGGACGTCTGTAGATCTAGCGCACCAGTCTGAACTGGTCTTTTCTTGCTGTGCAAGGACAGGACACTATTAGGGGACTTGTCCACTATTGGAGGACTTGTCCACTATTGAAGGACTCGGCCTACGAGTGGACAAGTGTTAGTTATTACCGAGGTGTGTGAAGAAGAAGAAGACCCAGGCGACGCGGGGAATGCACTTCACACAGTTAATCATGCGAGAGGATTCCGGCTAAAACGTCGACGAGGGGATTAGAATAGGAAAGCTTCCCCTAAATAACTTTAAGGACACTTATCTGCTTCGAAACGGTAGCAAAAAAAGAGAGAGACCTGTGTAAGAAAGTCGAGAGAAAAGCCTCAGACTAATCTACTTTTAATGACCGTGGACGCAGGTGAAGGTTGTAGTAATACTCCAAAAAAGTCCTGAGATGTGTTCGCGTTGAGGGAAAGAGGTTACAAGACAACATGCTATGGATGTTGGTAGTTTACTTCACCTGAAAATACCCCTTTAATAACCGAGGGGAGATTTTTTTTTTCGTAAGTCACTTGTTTTTTTTTAATTGCGAGTGCGTTTCTGATTCTGCTCAGCTCTGAAATGTAAGCCACGCAGCATTTGTGTGTTTACAAACATCCTCAGTCTACACAGAGAAAACGCAGCTGGGATTGATAAACTGTTTTACATTTTTGTGAACACATTGCCTAACAAATATGATCATTTATAAGCCATCACATATAATCGGAATGTACTCGACCGACGCATATTCCTATAATAATCTTTCTGTTGGTGTCATTTTCCCTTTCCCACATGCTGTTTGTATCTTCTCCGACTCCAAATCACATAAAAATGTTTGGCTAGTTTTCAGAAGCAGACGCATCTTGGACAAATGACAAATGATCAAATTCTGAGAGAATTCTCATAGAAACATTTTTCGATCTAATTTTATTAGATACTTTTTTCTATATTAAGTTTTTAAGCTACTAAAGTTTTTTTTTAATTAACGAACAACACCCAACCATTAACCCAGTCCGCGGATGTATATAGATTGTGCAGCAGCAGATGATGTGATGTTTGCGGTTCTCCCACAGCTAAACCCATCAGCCTGGTGGAGCGGTGCTGGTGCCGCGCAACCCTCAACACCGTCCCGCAGAGGAGCATTCGCGAGATTAAGTTCCTCCACACGCCCAACTGCCCCTTCCAAGTGATGTAAGTGTCCACACTCCACACTCCAAGAATATTTTGTCCTGGGAACAATAACGGCCTTTTCTGGATAAGGAGTACAAATAATTTAATTAACGTAATTTACACTAGTACTTTACATTTAAACTGTCAATGTCACCTAGGTATTCTGTGTGGTCTGCCAAAAAGCGCCCTGCTTATGCGACGAAGAGAAGAACCAGCAATTCCGTTAATTGCACTATTAACTGTGGTTAGGGTGTATTAAGGCCGAAGTTCATGGTTTATGAACTAATGCCATGTATGGTATAAGTTAAGGGAACCTTAATGCAAAGTGTTAGCAAGTTTTGGCTGTGAGACTGAAGCATCTGTTACTTATTCAAATACCGAACGTCGTCAGATACTATAATAAGCTGTGATAAGAAAAGATGAGGCAGGGTGTGTGTGTGTGTGTGTGTGTGTGTCTCCACTTTATCAGGAGATCTAACTAGATAACCACTTGATTGGGAGACTGGAAGTGAAAAACTGAGGGTATATGGTCTGTTTTTTTGTGTGTTTGTTTGTTTGTTTTGTTGTGTTTGTGCCCCCCATTAGGAAGTTGTCATCAGGGATCGACCTGATAATGTCTGTATTACGTTTGCGTTTCAACCGACCTTATCGCGCGTCTTTCCCGCCTCGCTTCTCCACCAACATTTGGCATTACTTCACTAACCTGGAACATATTAATCTCAAACGCTTTCACGATCTAAAACTGTCGAAGGCGGCCAATGCTAAGAGTACGAAGGGTTAACAGGGTCGTCGGGGGTCACCGTGAGACAGAAGGTCAGAGCAGGACAGAACGCTGGCCGGGGGGTGAAATAACCTTCCCTCAGACATCAACTAAACATGGTGTTTCTATAGGAATTCACCTCTGAATCTTAAGTAGCGAGGACTCCAAAAGAGCCCCAGGACACAACAGACAGATGAAAAAGAAGCAGTAGTAATACTACCCCTCACACACACACACACACACACACACACACACACACACACACACACCACACACACACACACACACACACACACACACACACACACACACACACACACACACACACACCGTGTTTGCAGTTAGCATTACTCCTGGCTGTGCTGTGCTTACTTCCTGCTGTTTGTGTCTCAGCCTATGGTCAGTTAAGCCAGGAGGCCACATAGGTGCACTTCAAACCACAACACGGGGAAGAGCCCCTAAATAAACACAGCGAAAAACCCCAAATCGATCGGCTCGATCGCTTAATTCACAAAAGAGGCAAAGAGTGGGAGAGACGTCCAGATCCTGTTACACTTCCGTTTACATTCAGAAGTCGGTTTGTAGAAGTTCTGGATGGTTTGGGTTAAGCGGGGATTTAGTGTCTGCTGGAGTGAACCATTTGTTCCTGAGTGAACAGGAGCGTGTGTTGCTCGGGGTGGATGTGGTTAATTTGCAAAGCTGTGTGAGTTGTTGCTCTTCTGAGCTGCTAATTCTCAAACATGACCTTTTGGTGCAAAGGTGTGACACACACCCGTGTGTGTGTGAGGGAGAGAGAGAAAGAGAGAAGTGGAAAGAGCGAGTGATCAAAATTGAATGTGAATGCATTTGTGGTGCATTATATATGTGCATTTTTGCTTGTGGGCATTTGCAGTGTGTGTGTGTGTGAGCAAGGTAGTCTTGTGGGATGTGTGTTGTCAGTTGCATTTGCAGTATATGTGAAATGTGTGTATGTGTTTTCTCCATGTGGATGTGAGATGTCATTCTCTCCATGTTAGATGACAGAGGGGTTACAGAGTTTCCCCCAGAGTCTCAATCACTTCGAGGTGTGCGATTAAAGCCGCCATCAGTCACCAGTAGTCTCCAGTCACTACATGTCCGTGAAACTCAATCGATCTCTCACATTTGCTTCATCACATCCACCCACAACTTCCCCCTAGCCTACAACCAGACCCCATCACTCTCCATGGCCTGCTTCACACTCACGTGGCTCTGTCCACATATGCAGTGGGCCTCTGGGATATGGTCAGCTTAGCACTGGTGCTGCGGTCATTTTCGTCCAGACCTTTACTCTGGCTTTAATCATCTTTAATTAACCGTGATACTAACATTTACTGTTACTTCATCTAAAGTCAAACAGGTACTGGAAAGTAACAGTTTTGAACTGGTAGGCCCGTTTCCTGGAAACACAAAAATGCCAGTGTTGTAATAACTCATACAGTGTTCATTAGTGTCTAGTAAGCCTGAAACACACACTGTGATATTTCAACATGGGAGCTTTCGCTAGGGATTTCAGAGGGAAATCCCTGCTGTCAGCAGAGTTTATGCCGTGATTAGTCTTCATGATGTGTCTGGAGGTACTCTGCAGTTTTCCCCTCCAATCCACCTCTGAGATTACTCATTAGTTAAATAGCAAGCCCTTTTTTTGAGCTGTATCACACGTGTATCACACGTGAGCTATATCACACGTCAGCATTGGAAAAGCACTGCATAGGAAACTGCTGTTTTAGAGGATGACAGTAAAGCGTTTTATATTTGGAAGGACATGATTTCACTCATGATACATCAGTGATCTCCCTTTGCTCTATTCAGAGCTGCTTCGGTCTCCAAAACAAAAAGCAACTTTCCATGGATCTTCTTTATGAAGCCTCCAGTGTATGTACACTGTGGTCAGGCCAGATTAAACGCAGCCAGATGTTAAATGGAAACGGCGGAGTGCTTGTCCGCAGAGGTAGGAGAGCTCGCCAATCGATCGTTCTCCCTTCCAAAACGGATCCGTGGCCCTAGCCAGCCTCACTCACTTGATCTCGTTATCGGTGCCAAGCTGAGGCACAGCAGAGAGGTACTGAGAGGCTGAAGTAGATACATTTCTTTACCACTCATTCACTTAAACTCACACTCTTTCTCACAGTTACCGAGTCAAAAGGTCTGCACCTCAGTAAGACCTCTTTCTGTCGCGTCGTCTCAGTCAGAGCTCTTTCTCTCGTCTTGTCTCGGTCAGATCTCTTTGTCTCGTGATGTCTCGCGCTGTGCTCCCATTACCTCGCTATCTCCTCCTCATTACTGCAATCTCTCTCTCATTACCAGTGCCAAACTGAAGAACAACAGGGAGGTCTGCATCAACCCCAATACCAAATG
This sequence comes from Brachyhypopomus gauderio, assembly GCF_052324685.1. Taxonomy (NCBI): domain Eukaryota; kingdom Metazoa; phylum Chordata; class Actinopteri; order Gymnotiformes; family Hypopomidae; genus Brachyhypopomus; species Brachyhypopomus gauderio. The sequence goes on from NW_027506867.1 coordinate 2,952,158, forward strand.
GCTGCAGCAGTACCTGAAGAACGCCATTAACAAGTAAGCGGACACCCTCGCTCAAACAGTACAGGCAGCTCAAACAGCACAGGCAGCTCAAACAGCACAGGCAGCTCAAACAGCACAGGCAGCTCAAACAGCACAGGCAGCTCAAACAGTACAGGCAGCTCAAACAGCACAGGCAGCTCAAACAGCACAGGCAGCTCAAACAGCACAGGCAGCTCAAACAGTACAGGCAGCTCAAAGAGCACAGGCAGCTCAAACAGCACAGGCAGCACACACTCCGAACACTCGCTGTGTTGCCAAACTACTGACCAAAAAGGGCTACCTCTCACAGAAATGCCAGTCTCTTGGACCAGATTTGTAAACATTGAAACCAAAATTCAGCGTTTCATATAAGCTTCCTCTTACTCAAGAAAGTAGCTTTGGATTAACACATGTAAACATCTGCTGTCATCCAGCCTGTCAACGGCACTGCCTGTGCTGTTCTTAGAGTTATTCTGTAATACATGATACTGTAACGCCATGGACATGGAGTGAGAAGGAGCTGAACGCATTTGCTGAGTAGAGCCAGATTTATTAGGGGCAAATTCAGAAGAAAGACGATCTGAAACCAACATTAAGAGACACAATTAAATAAAGCAAAACACAAGACACATGACAGGAACCAGAAACCAAACAGAGCTAGGGTAGAACACAGACAGGACACAAAGAAAATTATAGAATTATTAATATAGAGGTAATGGAAATTTTTTTTACAATTATATTAAATTGTTTGACCTGTTTGGTATGGCAGATAATTAGTTTAAACCTGCCTTATGGTGATGCACATGAAATTTATGATGTGAAAAATTTGTACAGAAAAAAGTTCTCCAGATTCTCCAGGAGCTAAGGCGAGCTAACGAGCAAAGTTAATTGACCTAACGAGGTAGCGGGCTTTGCATTCTGGGTCTCCTGCAGCGCTCAGCAGTCTAAACGAGCAATTCTGAGGCAGCTTTAGTCCTCACTGACTCCGCCCCCAATATGTGTGGGGGAGGGGGGAGCTCCGCCCTTCTGCTGATTGTTATAGCAACGTCAGCTCCTGCTGACCAAGAACGTGCTCTTGAAATTAAAAAGCTATTATTAAGTTATTATCTTTTTAAATAATAAATAAAATTATATGGCAAAAAAATCAGAGGAAAATGGCACAGGGGTGAACACACATAAGGGCAGAGTCACCCGAATCACCAGGCATGGAGGCAACTACACTGAAACAATAAAGAAAACAAAAACACATGATCCTTAGTGCCATGGGAACCACGAAGCTTAAGGGGGAAGACTGGGCCCCAAAAACAAAAAACAACAAGACTGACGAGACCGTGTAAAGTGTAGACGGCCCAAGTAACAAAGTAAAAGCAAAAAAAAAATTAAATGACAAATACAGATATACTTCATTACACTACGTAATTAAAACACTACTGGATTTTTAGAGGATCTGTTTGGCATGTTTCGACAGGGACACCAGCAAACTCCCCACCAGATATTTGCGTGCCAGATAGACTGTTCAATACCAGATACACCCGGCACCCCTGAGTGTAACCTAACCACACAGTACAGGAGGACGAGGGCCAGTCACACCTTGGGGAGGAAATGCTACGATGAGAAACTGTATGCTCTAAATATGCATCCTGTGATTTTTTTACATTTAGAGAAGTGCACTGTAAATATGAAACAACATAAAAGAAACTCCTCAGCCAAGCAGTGTAAATAAGTACCAGAGAGGAGGTGGTGTGATGCTAGTCTGGGAGTTTAATGTTTTCTTTTTTTTTTCCTTTTCTTTCTCTCTCACTGTCACTCTCACAGGATAAAGAAATCAAAAAAACGAAACAACTAAACACGGAGGTGTGAGGAGAGTGGGTGTGTGTGTGACTTCTACAGAGATATGTACCACATGTTCACCTCCCTCTCTCCGTCACACACACACACACACACACACACACACACACACACACACACACAAACTCTTAACCTGTCCATCCGTGGACTGCTTGCACAAACAGCACTTCGCTTAAAATGCCTTCATTCTGTGCCCAGCCAGCACTACAGCTCACCAAGACCCCCACCACCTCTCACCCCCACCCAGAACAGCGTTATGGGCCCCACCACCCCCACCCAGAGCAGCGCTATGGCACCAGAGGCTGGGAGCTTCCGTTCTAATGCTGGTGTGCTGCTGAACTGAGTGACCGTATAAGAACAAACTGTAGCGGTCAATGTTTGCGAGAGAAGCGGTCGGGCATGTTTCTTCTGTGAATATCGCATCCGACGTGTTTTGATTGGTGTAAATGGTGAAGGAAAGAGAGACGATGTGGTCTCTAGAGTTGATGCTTTACAAGGAGAGTCACGTAGGATGGTCTGAGAGAGAGAGAGACAGAAAGAGAAAGAGAGAGACAGAAAGACAGACACGCAATCTGCGCTATATGTGTCATACCTGCTGGTCCTAAATTCGTGCTAACCTATAATCGGCTTTCACTATTTGATCCCGGATGACCAGACCCATAACCTCAGAAATGAGCTGATCCTGGATCAGTTCCCCCTTCTCCTGCGAGCCTGCAAGAGAGTTTGGGTGTCCTGACAAATGGCTCAGTGGCACCTCCTACAGGGAGACAAACACGATGCTACAAACGCTCTGCTTAAAACAGAAGCTGGACTGAGTGAGCAGATGCTTCTACGTCTGATCTCTTCCAGCCAGTCAGATCACTTCTTGCTTTGCTACAGTGACGCACTGACCAAGTCAGCTTTGTTATGTTGCTATTTTGTTTGTTTGTTTGTTTCTGTTTATGACATGCATGTTTGCATCAATGCAACCTTCACATCAATGCAATCACCTACTGGCAGCTGAAATGTTATAGAATACGATGAGTGTGTCAGCACTGTCTCTCTCTTTACAACCTAGGCCTTGAACCTGTTCTGTCTGAGGTTCTGTCAGAGGTCTAATTGTTGATATATTGATTTATTTCCTGTTATACTTTCATAATAGCTGGATCACCAAAACAGCGTTTCAAAAATTAGTTTAGTGGGTTTTCCATGATGACGCAGACAAATTTTGCAGACGTAATAAACTGAACAAACTTTTTTTTTTAGTCAGCCAACATTTCATTAATGTGCAACAGATGCATTATAGTTTGTGTCAATATTAAGATCCCAAGTACTAACCAGCCACCCACACCTCCACGGAGACTGTGGAAAAGGGGTCCAAACGTTACCTAAATATTAGCCTATGAAATACTGTACATATTCACAGTTTTTGAGGACGTGTTTAGAATTTAGAGGACCTTTTCTGTAATTAAGAAAATGCTTAAAGCCCATTCAGTTCTCTGTGTTTTATGAATAATATTTTGCAGGCTCTTTCTTACTGAGCCACTTTGAACTATGAGGAGTTTCTGACTTACAGTGATTTATTTTTGTATTATTTTATTATATAATCTAATTATGAATGCAAGGGTCAGCATGAAGAAATTGTTCAGAGAGTATTATAGCCTTATACGGTCACAGCTAACATTTTATGTTCATGTTAATATTAATATTTGCTTGGAAGTTTATTCTGAAGAAAAGGACTAATTGAATCACGTTCCTGGTCTAAAGCATATCTGATATAATTCAATACAAAGTATATTAATTCATCTGTGTTTTCAAAAATTATATTCAGTCAGCGAGGTTTCAAAAAGGGGGCTGATCGCCAGACAAACTGAACAAAATTCAGCTTTAATCAAAATCAAATTTTTAGTACAGTAGTTGGTCAGTGTTATTTCCAGTGGTTCACCAACAAACGTGCAGCTACACTCTTAGAACAGTGTAACCATGATGAGAAAGGAAGAAAAAGCGTAATGTGTGGGTTTTATTTCGAGGGAACGGGAAGGTTGTGAAAAAGTAAGAAGGTGCGTTCTCTCAAGCACCTCCAGTAAGCACTTCACTGCTGTGCCTTGTGTTTATGTGTGTTCTCTTCTGCCATGTATGGTTTCCCGTGTTGTTCAAAAAGGCCCCGTGTTCTGTCGATTTGTCCTACCTTGTCGAAATGTCCTACCGTAGCGCATATTGATAGACGTGTCTGTCGAATATTTCCTACCGTGTCCGAGGGCATCGCGTATTTTTAGACGTATCTCTGTAGAGTTTGTATACCTTATGGAAATGTCATAATGTAGTGCAAATCAGCGTTTAAAAGGTAGGATAATCTTTAAATTAAACATTTTATTTTGCGTATTCATGTATTGTTATTAATATTAATACAAGCAAATTGGATTGTTTACATCTTTGTATGAACATGTTTTTAGCCTGTGTGGCAGAGAGGAGGCAGGAAAAATCGACGGGTGTAGTAGCCAGCCACCAAAATCATGACGTAATAATGACTTGCGCATGCGCAGTAAGCCTAGGTAGGAGCGCTCGACGGGTAGGAAAATTCGACAGAACACCGGCGTAGCGGCTGTTCTGAGGGCGTTCCCGCCAACGACCTCCGACCCAACGGCCGAAATCCACAATGTACCTGAGACATTGGGGAGAACCCCTCACATTAAGCCCTGTTGTTGCTGTAGTTAATCACACGTATTGTTGTTCTTAAAACAAATGTACTGCCTTTTTTTTAAGGCCTCACAAATGGAACTGTGGGGAAACTGTGTGGAAATCTGACTATGGGGTAATCAAGGGCTGTTTCATTTCAGCCCATTTGTCACAGAAGTGCAGACTTGCACTTTTTTGAATTTGTGATTTTCACACAGATTTTGACTTCGGCTCGATTTGTTTTGCAATCTGAATTAGCCTTGAAGTGACGGGAGTGACTCCAGACCACGACACGGCCCTTAAACACCCCCCTTTCCTAACGTGAACCTGAAGAGGTGCTATAGAATCACTATCCCCACACAATGTGAATTCAGATCTGGAGCAGCTGTCTGCGTTAGGATCTTTCTGTAGCATGTTTTTGTTCTTATACCTCTATATGCTCACAGTTTGTAATTATGAACTGAGATGAATATACTTAGTCACTTTTTTCCAATAAACCTTTTAAAAACCCAAAACACCATTGCCTGAGTGTTTTCTGGTGGTGTTTGACATGTAACCGTTTCCTATGTCTGCGTCTGCACACACGTGGACCTCTTGACATTACTCCTGACCAGTTGAACACCACACCCTGCGTGAGACCACACCTACAATCAGTTGAACACCACACCCTGCGTGAGACCACACCTACAACCAGTTGATCACCACACCCTGCGTGAGACCACACCTACAACCAGTTGAACACCACACCCTGCGTGAGACCACACCTACAACCAGTTGAACACCACACCCTGCGTGAGACCACACCTACAACCAGTTGATCACCACACCCTGCGTGAGACCACACCTACAACCAGTTGATCACCACACCCTGCGTGAGACCACACCTACAACCAGTTGATCACCACACCCTGCGTGAGACCACACCTACAACCAGTTGAACACCACACTCTGCGTGAGACCACACCTACAACCAGTTGATCACCACTCTGCATGACAAAAAAGCCTCATGGAAAGTTCCAGGCACAGTGTTCACACCTGCACATTTTAGGTAGATTCACCCCCCCACTGAAAGTAAATGCCAAAATCCTTCTTACCCTCACCGTCAACGCCCTTTGACCCCTCCCAAACCCTGGTCGCAGCACAACCAAATTCCAACATCTCCTCACAGCATCTTGTGAGGTTAAAGGAGAGGTGAGAATCATAGGAGAAAGCACTAAAACTGAATTAGTGCAGGTTTAGTCCAAACCCACCATAGCAGGAAGATGTGGGATCACATCTGCATAAACCTGCCTGAACACACACAGAAAACGCATCAGTCACTAAACACACACCATTGTAAAGTGCACGTGCTGTGCCCTGCTGTTCTACGCTCTTGTGGACAACCGCACGTGTCTATATGAGCCAGATGAACTTTCAGAAGTGATTACTCTTAACGATGCAGAGCTGACTGGGGCGACATGTCACAGAGGCCAACGATGGCACAGGAACTCCAGAACACTGCAGGTTCATAAGGTTCTGAGCAGTTCTGTTCTGGGATGGGAGTGAAATCAACTCTGAGACCTTCCCTTCTACGAGTGCCCAGCAAAACCTAATTACCACACACACACATTTCTGCAATTACACACACACACACACACACACATGGGCATGAGCTTGATGAGATCAAACTTAATGGCTTCATTAAATCGAAATCAAGCTCTCAAACACAAACACACACACGCACACACACACTACATGCTTGGTCTACAAGCTCAGTCTGAGTCAGAGGGATGAATCAAGTTCCCAGGGGCACAACTGATCAGAGCAATGCCGTCTCTAGGGACCTCAGGCTGATCCAGACTGATTCAGAGCCATTTATTCTGAAAAGCTCTAAAAAGGTTAATAACAGGCCTCCCATGGTAATGGGAACCATACAGAGCTGTGAAAGGCCAGACTATCACCGCGGCTGCATCCCAATACCTATGTCCACTTGCTCAAAGTGCACTTAAATCTATTAGTGCACTTTACTCACTATTTGGGACCTGCAAGGTGCTGGGGTCATGAGCCAGAACAAAGGGGGATGCGCGGTACGGTATCCCACCAGGGTCAAAGCACACAGCGCCCCCTCGTATCCACCGTGGGTGTGGCGGAGCGCTGTAGACCGAGCGATTCGTCTCCCCTCCCTGAGCAAGCATGTTAATGATGCTCAGTAGGCCATAATAAGCAGGAATATAATACGGGCTGGCTTTCAGCACACCCATTAAGCCCAGAGTGCATGACTCTATTAACGGGGTTCCTCCGTTGAGATATGTGCATTTTGCATTCAGGCGCTCAGTAGTGCCAAGTCAGAATTCTTCCACAGCGTGCACAGTGTTAAGAGTCAAGGCTGCGCTTCTGAGTGTTCACATGCGAGGGGACTGTGGCCATTACAGCGTCTCGTCTTAGATTAGGGTTTTTTTTTTCTTTTAATCACAAAGTGAAGTTTTGGATGGCAGGATGAAGAGCTGCTGGGCGCCAGAGGTCACGATCATGAGACGATGTGGAACGGTCAGGGGTTGACGCGAGTTTGGATCAGACCGTTACCCCCGGGGGGGGGGGAATGGGTCATGAAGATGCTGTGAGGTACTCTGCAAACAGGCTTGTCTTTCACATTTCTAAGGCTAGTGCATACTAACAAGAAATGGAGAAGAGTGAGAGAGAGAGAGAGAGAGAGAGAGAGAGAGAGAAAGAGAGAGAGAGGACTGTTTCAAACTGTTTCATTTTCCCCATGCAGGCGAGCTTTATTGATGAGATTTTAATGAGATGATTCATCTTCCAGCTCATGGCTGTCCTGATTTTTTTTTTCCTCCCTCCTTACCCAAGTGTCCTGTAACCTGCAAACACTGTTCATTATTCATATGACAGATGCGTGATCAGTTCTTACAGATTACCGCGTCGTCCAGATGCTTCAGGTCAACAAAGCGTCTGCACGTCCACAGACTACACTACAAATCGAGTCCGGGTCTTAGCGGCACAGGAATCATTATTTGCAGTTGGGATTCCTGCACGGTTGAGAAAAACAGATCAGTGAAAAATGAAAAAGAGAGATGTGTTCCATTAGTCGGGAATTAGCGCGGTCGGAACGGCGTGACCCCAGAGGCCCCCGGAGGCCCCGTCAGGCCCTGCGTCTGGGAGCGTCGGAGATCCCTGCAGAGATCTGCACTGGGCTTCCACGGCTTCAGTAATACGTTCCAGTGGCACTGGCACGAGACCCACAGCAGCGCGTTCCTGACGGGCCGCGTTTGCTGCGCCTCGTCAAAACGAATTGAAGCAGATTTCGCTGGACGGGCCTTTCAGAGGTCAAACTCCGCCTCGAACACATATCCGCCCCCGATCCTGACGCGGGTTCGGGATTTCGGCGTGTTCTTGGCGGGAAGCCGCTCTTATATAAAGCGGTGCCCCAGACCAGAGGGGAAAATGCCTATTGTGCATTAGTGGGTGAATTATGGAGTGAAAGCTCCACTGTGTCAAAGCCCAGAGACCTAGACTGTTGGAAATAGACGTCGTCTGGTCCTTTTACGTCGGCCAAAAAAAAGAGTAGCATCTCTGCGCGATTTCTCAGGCAGCGGGACGCAGGACCGGCCGAAGCCTAATGACCTTCCCAGCAGTTTAACCCCAGAACCATATTTACACAGGACATGAAACGCAAGTCAATATCGCTCCAGTGCTTTTATGGGTCATATTAGTCTTTCCAAAATCCTAAAACAATGGATTTAACCCCAGCAACCACGCCAGGTCTTTCTACGGGACAAACTCTCACACGCCGGTTTAACAGGCCCAAGTCCTCTTCGGCAGCACTGACAGCACACAGAAGAGCTTTCGCATATTACTCAGTGTCTCTCAGGCAGTGTTCTCTAATCCTCGGCCGGACGGGCGACCTCACGAGCCGCAGACAGAAACAACCTGCAGGGGTTTGGCCGGCATCTTCCCGTGGCGAGAGGATGTTATTTTTGGAGACGGTGCAGGGCAGGAGCGCATGGTGGAGGCGATGAGAGATATGTGGCCCGTGGGTTTCTGGTCCAAGCCCGGGCAGAGAGGGTCCCAGGACACTCCGCCTCCTGGAGGAGCAATAACAGGAGAGGATTAATCACCCCTGTGCGCCACTTGCAGATCCATGATCGTATAGTACTGTCTGGGGAGCCTGTTGCTGCGATATTAGGACAGCATATTTTTATTAAAACACAAACACACACACACAAATATATATATATATATATATATATATATATATATATATATATATATATATATATATCTTTGCATTATGAGGGAAACGCCTGGTATTGAAGAGATTATTTGGAACAGAGGGAAAGTAACACTGACCACATGCAGGTCAAAGGTCATGGGACCCCAGACTGTGTAGCTTGATGAATCCTGTAGCCGGACTCCCTGGGATGCTTCAATGACAAGGACCAAAAGAGGGGAATAAAACACACACACACTTCTGCTTGGGCATGGGGCTGCGTAAACACAGACCCCACAACGCGCACAGTTCAGCCGAACTCCAGTCATTCAGCCAAACCTCCGAGTCACAGAGGAACATCTACTCCCAACAGGCAGATAAAAACCAAAACGAAAACACAATCATGGCCCAGACCAATAAACCTCCATTAAGCAACAACATCGGGTTTGGTTGAATCGTAAAGGTAAAACTAAGAGCTTAAAGTAAGAGTTAATGCACACAAAATGTTCATAAATACATCAGATTTAGAAATAAGATATTGATAAGTTTTGGAGGCTGATGAAGCTTTTCAGGAACAGCAGGCATGTCCCATCATCTGGGGGAGGATCAGAGCTCCAGAATCAAAATTAAAATGATGTTTCTGCATCTCACAACGTCGGTCTTTTCATTTGCTAATGACCCCTATCAGATCAGTGTGGTTGTGTTGATTAAGGGATTACAATCCTTTAAAATCACTAGTGTCACTTTCAGAAAAAGTGAAACTGAGTTGATTTAAAACGTTTTAGATGTGACAGACTTGTGCAGCTGAAAGGACTGACACCCCTCTCCCACCCCAATACTGCCCCTTTTCCTGGCCCTCTCCTGCCCTTGTCTGATGCATTAGCCCTCTTTTACCCTCCTTCTCCTCCTCTGCCCTCATGAATGCCGTGGGTTTGCCCCCTGTGCCTCTCGCCTCCCTGATCAGATCAGAGATGCTAAACCCAGCTCCCCAAAGCTCCAGGGAGGGCCCCACTGAGACCAGGCTATCCAAGATAGCCAACCATTAGAAATTAATCCTACAAATTTCAAAAATGACAAAGATTAACAGGGGAAAAATTGCACACGAGGCCATTGGAAGGTCAGAAATTGGTCGAAGTTTCCAATGCAGCGAGCCAACATCTCAGAGCACAAAGCCTTAAACTTCATTTCCCATCATGCAAATTTCTGTCCAGCTGAATACATTCCGTTGCATTCACTGGGAGGGAAAAATTACATCCGTAAGCAAAACCGGTTTCGACCGCAGCTTGATGGACTCACTTTGACACATGTCACAAACGGAGAGCTTTAAACAAATATCTGACTCGTACCGAGGGGATTTTTTGTGGACCTCTGCGGTACAGCATGTCTTAGAGCCATCACTCTCTCTCCCCCCATGGCAAATCTCAGCATAATTGCATGGCCAGGCACGGAATCGGGGCGCAGGCTGCCGCAGCCGTTCAGAACCCACCGTGTGTCTGGAGTGAGGGTGCGCTTCTGTTTTCTCGCATGACAAAGGGTTCGGGTGTTTTTGGGGTGTCTGGCCCAGCGTTCGGTCACTCTCTGGGCAATCGTCTTCGTGTCCCGGTGCGGCCAACGCCAGATCAGACCACACATGGCCCCAACGCTCTGCCAAATTAGTGTCAAAACACGCAGCGAGATCAGGGATTAATAGGACCATTTGTTGATTTTCCTCTTTAGCATGTTAAATCGGTCAGACAACCTCTCTCCCACCCCTCAGGACTGATATCTGGTTTCCCTAAACGTAACACACCTGATTCAACTCATTAAGGGATTGATAACTACTTAATGAGTTGAATCAGGTGTTAAAGAGGATAGTAAAACACTAAACTGTGTGATTTAGGGATATTCCAGATCTGGGACTTGAAATTACTTGTCGTTAACAAGAGACAGATTCCACGCAGAAAAGAACACATTGAGTCAATCGTGTTATCTCACACAGCCTCATATCAGAGGCTGGAATTTGTTTAAACAGAGCTGACTGCCAAACAGATTCAGTCAGATGCCAGCACACTGCTGACATTCCCAACGCTGCAGCAGTGGAGAACGCTTCTTCAAAACCCCGCTAGCATTATATCGCTAGCAATATAACTCATGACCATATGAAGTAGTGGAGCCCTAGACCCATCTCCCAACCTTTCAGTTCAGCTCCCAGGCCCAGTGTTAGTCCGAACGGGACCGGTGCTGGAGTCAAGGGGCAGGGAGTACCCACAGCAGGGCGACGAGGCGGCCATCCATGACTCCCTCGGTCGCTGGCGCTCGACGTCTTCCTGGGAATCGTCTGGCTCTTCACCCATAGCCAAGAAACACGCCTGAAATGTTAACCAGAGGGGGGGGGGGGGTCAGTGTCACAGGGGAGGCCACTCCTGTAGCCGGGAGGGTGGGGGAGACGCTAATGGATGGGGGCCTCGGACTCGGGGATTCCACTTAGACGGCCCATCCTTTTAGAACGTGGGAAAAGGAGCATGGTGGTGCGTCTGTTGGAGGAGCGAGGCCTGCCGGGTCCCATCGATCTGGAGCACAGAGGAGCGAGGTGGGGGGGGCGGGGGGGGGGGGGGGCACAGAGGAGCGGGGTGGGGGGGCGGGGGGGGGCATAGAGGAGCAGGGTGGGGGGAGCACAGAGGAGCGAGGTGGGGGGGCACGGGGGGGGCGGGGTGGGACTCAGGGGTGCACAGGGGAGCGGCGGGGTGGGGGGTGCGAGTGGGAGAATGGGGGGGGGGGGGGTGTAACGTGGTGAGCAGAGATGGGATCGGGGAGCAGGGAGAGCTGAATGTCCCGACAGGTTAATGCGATAATTACTTTACTGGGAGAGAGACTGACAGCAGACAGAGAGCGGAGGGGGGGGGCGCTGATAAGAAACACTAAATGCACCAAATGGACGCACCACACCGGGCAGTTTTATCAGTGAGCCGGTAGCCATGGGAACGGCCTCGTGGGGGAGGTAGGATGAAACTGAAGCCATACAGGCAAATTCTCCCCAACACGCATAAACGTTTCAGCTCCAACAAAATAAAACAAAAAACGCAGTTCAAAAGTCCACACCGCACACTGGCACTCGCTGAATGACAGCACAGTATAAGAGAAATACGTTACTGCATATGAAAGGGTCCAGATCACCAACAATACCAAGAACAAAAATAAAAGAGAATAATAATGGTAACAATAAACTTCTCATCACCTTTTTGCGCCCTTTCCAAGGACATTTAGAGTTAATCTTGCCTATAAAACAGGATGTAATTTATTTTGTGTATTTTGCATTGCAGCAGTTTTTTGCGTGCTTTAGTCATTTAGCCCAAATAAAATATTTGTTATTCATAGGACCAGTGTTGAATGTAACCGTGTCCCACGGGGGACTTGGCCTTGAACTGGACGAACATCTATCTGAAGATATTACAGATGAAATAAGGCACAAACTGTTTGACTTAGCATGCTAGCGTCCCACTTGTCATCAAAGCAATAAAGAATTTTGATTTTCCCGGTGTAATAATGTCCAGCTCATAATGGGATCGTATTTAAAGCTTTCACGGCGTCACGTCACGCTGAGTTAGAGTAAGCAGCAGCGGCGGGAAACCGGGCCGCGGACAAGTGAGATGAACGACTCTTTGCTAAATGCGTTCTGTGTTTAAGTTGGAGACCGTGTTCTGCCAGGAAACGTATTGCATCCACAGAAGCCCAGACCCGACCCTGACCACCAGCAGGTTCACAGGGCCATCTGGGCTCGACCCGACTTCTCTGTGGAAGCTGATTATTTTCATTTCATTATTTTGAGAGGAGGTGCAATACTGTCCGGACAACTGCGGTGAGTCCCTGATGCTGTCCCTGGGGGCGGTCTCATCCACAAATGAAATGGGAGAGGGTGAATAAACGTGTGGAATCAGGTGAGCTCCTTCCCCGGTGGAGCAGTGACCTGCAGTGGTTCTGTCGTGCAGGATGACGTGTGTCTGCTGCTGTTCACGGACTCACGATGGAGCCACTGGGAGTCAGCTCAGATGGAGCCTTCAGTACGAGAGTGTGACTCCTGCAGAATGTGGTGAAACAGTGTTTCTAACGCAACAATGACCAAAAGATTAGCAGGCTAACAGGGATTCCTTGAAAACGTTCAGTGCTGGTCACGTTTAATGCTACTGGGCTAATTGTTGAGGATTCTGTTTTACGTTGTGGAACCACTTTAAAGATCTATTTACAACTTGGTCTCAAAGGTTTTATACAGTACTGGCAAACTTCAAATACTCAGTGGACTTTTGTAAAAAAATTTTTAGCATGTTTAAGGGGTTGAAATTACAGCATTTGACCTCAATTATGATGAGCTTCTGGGGCTGGGTTTAAGACTGACCTCCAAAAACCTTTTGTACCATGTGCAATGCCATCGTGACCAAGCACCATGTAGGGAGGGAAAAACACACTTACATCCTCAAAGAACAGGACATCGTTAACCACACTCTCAGAGACAAGGACACATCCACACACAGAGAGCCCAGCACACCCGCACAGACCAGGACACCCTCAGAGACTTGCACTCCCACATCAGAGAGACAGAGACAAGGAAACACTCTCACTCCCACAGACTGGCACACAGACACCCTGAGATCAAGACACCCACATTCACACTCTCAGAGAGCAGGATACACACACTCAGAGACCAACATGTGTACTGAAACTTTTCTTCAGACATAACACAGGAAATCATGTCCTTTAACCCAGTCTCCCATGATGTCTCTCAGCTTGGTTCTGTCCAGGAGAAGCAGGGGTTTTATAGCACCCTCCAGAAGTGCACCTGTCTCTCATAATGACGGGCAGTAGGACTCCAGTAAACAGCAGCCTGACGGTAGCTCCGCCCCTCCAGTCGTCACGGTTCCCGTCTGCTTTCATGTTTGTAAAAGTCCCGTGACTGTTCGGACATTTCTAACATGACTTATGATCTCAACCTGCGCGTGTGTGTGGAGTTTCTCTTGTTTCACACAACGGACGCTACGTTTAATCAGAAGGCGAAACCAGGGACAGACGTCTGTGCATTCTCAACCGGCCCGCGTGTGCGCGGCCTTTCTCCGGGCCAAAGACCCACTCCACACAGCTATCGTGACGACAGGGAGAGATGGTGTATGATGAATGCCTGTGAGCTCAGGAATGCTGCATGCACACACGCACACACACACACACACACACACACGCACACACACACACACACACACACACACGCACACACACACACACACACTGCTGCACTTCGGTTAATCTGGAGTGCATCAAGGAAAACGGTGAGAGAGAGATGAAAATTCTCAAAAAAAAAATTCACACACACTAAGTCACAGAAAAATAAATAAAACATAATTAAAAAAACACAGGAACATCGGGAGTTAACGAGCCCACTGAGACTGGATTAACGAGGTACAGTAAGGAGAAAGACTTTCCTCCACCGTCTGCCATTTCTTGCCATTCCACACAAGACGGAGCCCCCTGGTGGGTCCTTCCTAAGTCCCGAAGCTTCATTACGGGACCATATGGTTCCCATACAGGACCGAGGCTCTCTGGGCCAGCCACAAGGACCCCTTTGTGCTGTCCCGCTCTGCGGAGGATCATATTTAAACCGCGGGATTAGACAAACAAGGCAGGAGACACTCGATACGGTTACAACGAAGCAGCTAATCCTAATTTGCAAATTCATGCTTGCACTTCAGCTGTGGTGGAGGGTCCAGGGTGGAGAGGCTGTTGGGGGTTAAGGGGGGGGGGGGGGTGCCTGTCCTGCTCATCCGTTCAGGGTGGAGGAGGAATGAGGGATGCTCTGATTCATCTGTGGAACCACGGGCGGTCCTGAAGAGGGATTATTTACCCTGCTATCTGAGCGGAGCGTGCAGTGGGGAAGCGTGTGCAGGACAGACTCAAACCGTGTGAGTGAAGGAGTCCTGCCTCGTCAGGATCTGATCATCAGAAGCAGGGTGGTGTAAACAGAGCAGTGACAAATGGGGTGGAGAGTTGCTGAAAAAATACGTACATGGAACATGATAGATTACGGCAGCTAACACACCTGAGCAAACCAATACGACAGGTGTTGCTAATAGGTGTAGCTTGTTGCTCTCTGTTAATTAGCATTAGTGGGCGGTGTTTCCGACTACAACAGCAGTTGGTGCATTTCTCGCTTCCCATGATCAATGCAGAAAGACGATCGATGCGTGCATGTTGCGGACGGCCGAACCTGCGTGAGTTCTGATCGGACAGGTGGGGCTCGTTCAGACCGCTCTGCTCCACGGGTGGCAATTCTGCTAAACCAGAAAGCTGTCTGCGCTGTCATCATCGCCGCCAGCCAGCGCGGGACACCGTGTGCGGCGGGGCGGAGACGGGCCTGCGGGGGGTGTGCGGGGACGCACGGCAGGTGTGAGGGATAATAAACCAGGGCGGGCAGGGCGGATGGCGGCGGCCCGGGCCGGTGTGTACAGATGAGCCTTTAACAGCCAATGAGGCCCTCCGCTCACTTGCCTGTCTGCTCTCCGCAGCTGAGCAAATACGCTCGGAGTAGGAAACCAGGGGTCAAAGGTCAGAAGTGGGGGACAAGGGGGGGGGGGGAGTGCGTGGGGGTCAAGGGAGAGACAGAAGGTGGAGGCAAGTGTAAAATAAGCCAGATGGTACCAGAGGGGGTCGGTTTTGTTAGAAACAAACACACTGTATGCCGACGCGAAGACATCCAGCAGGACACAGAGGCGCTTAATCAGGCATTCGTCATCATTAGAGCCACCAACAGCGTGCTCACCGAGACGTCCAATCAGAAGGAGGCAGAGGAACCCCGGTTCAATGCGAGGTGCTGTGAGGCGTTCAGAAGCGGTGTTTTGGTTCGTGGTTGTGGTCTGTGAGTGGATGAAAACCAGGGTACGAAGCCCCAGAACACACGACTTGGACGACTGACGAAATAACAATCCGACGATTGACCCAACGTTTCTTATAGCAGGCGCACGGAGGAAGAATACCACACACGTTTAAAATTAGAACGGGAAGGATAAACAGCTTGATGTTGATACGGTAGTCATATATTCAACACATCAGCAGTGAGAATGTTATGCTAATTTGCCAAAATGTATACAGAAGGAGTTTACACAGGCATCCTGAGGGTGAGTGATTAGTGAACTGGAATAATACATAATTCCAGATATTACAACACAGTGTTACCCACTATGATGTATACAGTTAACAGACGTATAACAGAGGACCCACTACATAGTGAGAAGTGCAAGACTGAAATACATATTGAGTCAAATAATACCTAGTATACAGTATTTACTACTACTGCTACACAGTTCTTATACAGGAGTACATACTACGCTGAAAGTTATTTTACAGTAGTGCATATTACACAGAGAGTTATTTTACAGTCGTACATACTACACAGAGAGCTGTGTGACTGAGGCTTGGTAAGAGCATCAGTCCAGTGCAGTCCTGTGCTAATGGCTAGCAGGGCCACTGTTTCTAAGGTGCAGTGTTTACCTGAGCCAGTGTTTCTCAGGAAAGGGCTGTCCCCAGAGGCAATCCAATCATTCAAGCTTTGTTTTGGGAACATAAACACAATATGCCATATGGTTTGGACAATAAAATACACGGTGTGTACATGTTGACGGTATGAGACAGTGTGTGTATTGAGGAGTCTGTGAGGGTGTGTGTGTGTGTGTGTGTGTCTGTGTGTGTGTGTGTGTGTGTGTACCAGAGCAGACTGATGAGGGACCAGTGGCGACAGCAGAGCTGTGATTACAGGAGACAGGAACACAAGCACACCACACACACACACACACACACACACACACACACACACACACACACACACACACACACACACACACACACACACACATCCTCTCTCTACCACCAGCACCACATAAATTAAAGTGTTCAATCAGCAACAAACAACTGTGACAATTTCATATATTGCATTTGCAGACATATACTGCTTAAAGGCAGTCTCACACACACACACACACACACACACACACACACACACCCTCTGTGGAAGGAACACAGACGTACAATTACAATTAGATGTCTGTTACATAAAATTAAACATTTTACACTCTCATCTTTCTGTGAATTACACTGCATGTGATTGTTGAAAGCCAGAATTTATTTTCAGATCAATATAACCTTCTCGTTACCTTCTGATCAATGCCACCCCTTCAGGTTTTATAATAATATAGATATATTCATTAATGAAAAGTGATTTTGATAAATTTATAAACATGTGGCTCATCAATCTCAGTCACACAGATACATGTGTGTGAGGTAGAGAGTGGGACAAAATGGTTATAAAGAAATGGGGTGTGCAGCCATTATTTTTGGTGTGTCCCTCCCACACATTCCTGACCTATAAGCACATGGCACTTTCAAACACTCTGCACTTCAGGAATCTCTCCACATTACACACTGGGTCCTTCCTACAGTCATAACCCCATGTCCACAACACAATAGGCTGGATCAGAATATGCGCGAAAGCAAAATAACTCACAGAGTGTGCAGAGTAAACACAAACCAGCCCTGAGCAAGTGGGTATTGTATAGTACAGTATAGGGTTTGTGTGTGTGTGTGTGTGTGTGTGTGTGTGTGTGTGTGTGTGTGTGTGTGTGTGTGTGTTCAGGGGGAATTCAGCAGCTTGTGCTTGGCTCCATTGTGTCCCTGTGTTGTTGACCACCACTCTCAGTGGGAGATGGACTGAGGGAAAATCCCCAGTACTGTCTCACCGAGACCTGCCGTCTGCTCCAACTTCAGCGCTGTCTCACCGAGACCTGCTGTCTGCTCCAACTTCCGACCAAAGTCCCACTAATAACACAAACCACTAATACTGAAGGTGAGAGAGAGAGAGAGAGAGAGAGAGAGAGAGAGAGAGAGAGAGAGAGAGAGAGAGAGAATGGGGACAAGTGACAGGTTGGTCACTGCTCCACCATCCTGAGGGCAGTGTGTGTGTGTGTGTGTGTGTGTGTGTGTGTGTGTGTGTGTGTGTGTGTGTCTCAATGCTATGCTGGGTGTATTGAGACTGAACCCCTACTGAGTCAGAGGCGTGAGGGCTAAATCCGTTCTCATACTCAGACTTCATTCTTTCACTGTTGTGGTGGGTGGAGGTCCGTGGCCTGCTTGCTCTTGTACAGGTACACCACCACAGCTGTGTGGGATTCATGCAGCTACACCCAACGCACGCTTCTACACCTTTGTGGACCTGCATACAGCTACACATAGCCCACTTCGACAGAGCTGGGTGGAAGCCCGCAATAAAGCACAATCAACAGCAGCATCGCAGTCCTCCACGCTAATGCACAACGATACACAACGGAGCGCTAACATACCACACACTAGCGGCCTAGCAGGGCTGTCGTGAAGTACGTGTCGGTACGAGCGTTGACAATTCTCCGACATCTCGCTTCCATCTCTTTTATGGTTCCTTTTTTTTGGCACTTCATATTTAAATCTCCAACAGTTCTGTTGCCAAGGACAGCAGGAGGAGCAGACCCCGCCCCCTCCCTGGGGCCACGCCCCTGCAGCCCCCACACCTCCACACTAATTGCTGCAAGATTTACAATCAACCTACACAGGACTGATTTGCCAGGATGTCTTTACCTTATTTTTGACCTAATGGTGATGGCATGAGTTTCATTACTAATTTGTATATCTGTCAATAAAAATTCATACGTATACCGCACACTGTATAGGCCTACATCCTGCACACTGTATACTAGAAAAAAATGTTAAAATAACACAAAGATGCGAATACTCCTGCTGAAGTCTTCATTCTACCGCTCATGACAGCGAGACAAATAATGAGAATATATATCACAATAATGTCCGTAGCTGCTATTTTTGGGGGGTTATGCACATAAAAATCACCAGGCAACCAGGTCTGGTTCTCAAGTGTCTAAATAAAGTACTGTATAGATTTCCAGTGTGAATATCAGTGTTCTAGATCATGAGCACAGACTCCGTGTCTGAGTGAAGGAACCCCGCGTGTGCTGTCAAACACACGCCACACAGTTGATCGGCCATATAAGGACAAATTAAGGAAGTCGAATTATATATAAACTGGCCCCAATACGGCAGGTTTTAGTTCACATACAAGAAGATAAATTTTCCTTCATGGAGTAAAAATAAGGAGGACATCTATAAGCTCATTTGCAAGTTCTCAGATTCCTGACGGATCTCCCAGGAGAAAGATATAGAGCTAGATGTTCCTGGTGAAAGTTCAGAGAGACGACTGTCTGGATACGGGGGTGGGGGGACGACTTTGACATGTAACACAATGGTCCACAATGGAGCTGAAGCAGGACACTGTGTGGACTTCTGAGATTTCACCTGCTAATGAGGACAAATGGATAAGACATGAACGCTCTCAAACAAATCTGCAAACCTTTTGCTTGTAGCTTCATGCTCGTCTAACCCACGATGGAGATAATAACGATCTGAGGATGGCTGAGCCAGAATGTAATACCCGCAGGTACCAACCCAACCGAACAAAACATTCTTTCATTTGCTCCAGTTTCAATTTTTCAATTTGCTCCCCACTCATTCTGTATTTCCAAATATGAGACTCCACAACACAAATCGACGTTGCGTCGCTCAGATGGTGCTCCATTTAACCTCTGTCGAGAGGCGACGTCTCCTTTCCCACTCAGCTCAGAACAACCCGATCCTCCCTGGAGAAGAGTCCGTGAAGCACCTCAGATTTTCAGCCATGCTTAGGGTTCTGTAGCTCACCCTGACTGACACAATGTGTCTGATGTTACAGGCAACTGAACAAACACTGGCCCAGAATCTGACATTAAGTACTACAGATCTTGTGCCCATTCTGGTTGTCATGAAACACCAGTCAGTCTGTTCTCTGTTGGACTTCATTCCCCACTACACCTGAGCCAGGTAATCGGATGCTGGAAAATTTGGCCTGGACTAGCAACATCTGCTACACAGAAAACCATTTATAATGGTACTTCAGATGGGGGGGGGGGGGGGGGGGGGGGTATACAAGTTTTTTTTGGCTCCAACCTACAACTTTCAGGACATATGGAACTATCAGAAGAAAACACTTAGAGCCATTTTTTCACACGGCTCTGCTGGATAATTTAGTTAAATGGGCCAAGAAAATTACCCAACTGTTTGTCGATATTTTATGAACTGGCGCCTGACCGGCCATTGTAGGAGCTAACCTACTGGGATACAACTATAGCCTTACAGGCACCAACTAGTCCGGTGTTGGACTATTGTTCTTAGCGCCAGTGGTGGGGGGTGGAGGGGGGGGGGGGGGTGAGGCGCGCCAGTCACGGCCCCACCTGCGCGACGGTAATGATGTCTCGCGAGCTGGAATGCAAGCACGCGGCGTACCGGGCCTAACGCAAACACGTCCCTCTCTCTCTGTTATCCAAAATGACACCGCGAAAACCGCAGTGTTTCCTCAGCACCATACCGGGCGTGTTTCCAATTACCGAGCGCTGAGGGACTCCGGCGATTTACACCCAATGACACTTCCCTCTGAACTGTAGGACTTTCGGCCTCATAAACAAGTGTGTCGGGGACGGACCCAGCGGGACACTAAAGGGATGCGACTAATGTCCACGGTTTCACTTACGGGAGTCAGACTGCACGGCTAATGGGCCATCACGCTGGGAGGATCTGTTTTAAGCATTCATCTCGTTATCCTCATTCAGCCTGTTTCAAGAATGGATCTCTTTAGCCTCCGTATTCTACCATAGGAACGCGGACTACCATAGGTAACGGGCCACGAGCGGCCGGTGTCTGCACGTTTTGGCACTCTCTGTAGTTGCAAAAGGTCTGCAGGACGAAATTCCTGCAAGTATTTTAGCAAGTTTCAGGTTCTTAAAAAATATGCATATTTCAAATCTTAAAACGTGTGATCAAATCAAGACTGGTCCCATTTTCACCTTGCTTTAATCTGGCCGTCCTTTTAAACTCCCTATTCTGTCTTCATAAGTCGTGTTTAATGTTTTACCAGCGCGCAATACATTAAAAACGAGGTTTTCTCTTGGTTGGGTCACTAAACTCTCGTCTCAGGATGATTCATGAGCGGTCCCTCACACCCTGACCATTATTTTCGATAAATTGTTTGTTCCAGAAAACAAGGGAAATCCTTAGAGACGGGAAGGCTTTTCCCTCCCATGTAAAACGAGACAAAATGTAGCGCCAGAAATAACTACAGAACAAAACAATGCGAGGGTCAAAATATCTAAATGACGAATCCGAGCCTCGGGCAGCCCGGTTCGGGGGTGACGGCACCTGGTTGGGGAAGATGCGACATTTCGGGAAATAAGATCATGCGTTGGCACCACTGAACGCCACACACACACACACACACACACACACACACACACCCATCCGGACCCTGGACTAATCGCTCTGGATTCTGAAAAATGAAAAAAAAAAGCGCATAAACACGGGAAATTGCATTGAATATTGAACAGTGGAGTCAAGGTCAATGTAATATTGTTGATGGGAGGAAGCTCGTCCTCGCTACACGCTTTCGGCTTGGGCGCAGCGCACAAGAAAACAAGAGTGGACTTCCTATAGCACTCGGGCTTCGGGAGCACTTGAAGACTAAAAAGGACTATAAAACTGCCAGAGGGCCGTTCAATACTCGGACGTTTTAGACGGGGAAATAACCGCTGCGGCTTTGTTCCTTTGTTAACGGTGAAGCGCGTGTCTGGTGGTGTGATCTCGGAGGTGAAGGCGCACGTAGGCCGCGGGTCGCACATTCTCACATACACGGGGCGCGCCCACCTCTCCACCAAAACAAGGATTAAAAATAAGGACAACTTAGCAATGCGGTTTATAAGATGGTCTACTGTACAATAAGGCAAACGACTTCAAGGCACCTTTCTGCATGGTCACTTAGGCCTACAAGATTTTGTTTATGCTACATAACTCAGCATATTAAAGCACTAAATTGGTTTATTTTGCTTAGCATAATCATTAAACGTCGATTTGAGAGAAGACAAACGTGTTTTTCAGAGTCCCGGACATGAGAACAGATCAGGTTTACCTGAGTCCTGCTATGCCATAAACCCGTAGTACCATAAGTATCGCTCAAACACGAAACCTCTAATTACGTAGTATTTACTGACACCAAGTGGTCAAACCCGACAACTACAATTTAAACTTTCATAAACTTGTGGTCTATCATTTAGAAGACGTCGTTATACATTGAAATCGTAAAACATAAAAACAAAAACGGACAGCTCGAAATTAAATTTAACTGGTATACGTATATGATCTTAAATTTTTATGCCACGTTATCAAGGAATGAAATAGATTTTCAAAGTAGCACTTGAAATCATTTATGTGACCGTTTTTAAAAGCTTTAAAGATTTGAACTACATAGCAATATGGGGGTGAAAGTGAATAACAATTTCTTATATTTTTCATTAAGAAATATGCAAAACGTGTTGACTATGGACTCCCAGCGTTTGTAAACAGTCCCTTCTCAGATCCAAATATCAAACGACTCTTGTACTGTAATAAGGCTTGGTAGGCCTTTTATCTAAATATACCAGACGAGGTCTGCAGGGTGTGGACAGTTTCGTCCTATCTTTATAGGTTGGACCACACGTGACCCGCCTTGGCCGTCGAAGCGCAGTTTACACCAGGCAAAACAAACCAAACTCTGGGTCCAGACGCGCTCTCACAGGACTCCAACCCATTACCAGAACAAGGTAATGAACAAGGCACACCAAGCATAGTTTTAAATAATACATTTTAAGTGACTCATATTTCCTAACAGTAGCATACTATTTACAATTACACTACAATATATAAGTTGTCTTACACAATCATTTATTTGTGATGAATATTTGAAGACAACTGTGTTATAGCCCCGATTCTGGGACTATAATTTCCAAGAAGGGGGCCAGATTCTGGAGGACACCAGTTGCGCAGCACCGCCGCTCAGGACGCGAGGACATATACGCCATTTTAGTAACGGCTCAGTGTCCTCGGTAGGAAGTCTGAGATTAGAAGTAAACAGTGGAGTCAGCGGGCCAGTCATTCAACAGTTCCTCCTTCACCTGTTTTTCTCCATGTCGCGCTTTGTGAATGCTGAGGTGACTCAGCGCATAACCGCGTTCCACGAGCCCCGCTCACTGACGGACGTTCCTTCGCACGTAGACGATCACGTGAGCACCTGTTGTAAACACCACGTGGCTTCCGAAGGCATGTCGGTGATGCGGAGCGCTGAGCGTGACTACATAGACGATGACGACGAAATTCTGAGGTCGGCGACCCTCACCCCCCCAAAAAACAAAACAAAACAAAAAAATCTTTAAAAGCTACGATGTGATGCTTGTAGACTAGTACATTTCACAGAGACACGTGTTCTTTTTTTAATCTTTTCTTTCTATTACCTTTATTTTTTATTATTTTTAGGGTTCACACACGTATGGGAAACCTATTGTAATTTCTAAATTGTATTTTTAGCCTCAAATGTTTATATATATATATATATATATATATATATATATTATTTTACTCTCATGTCTGTAATAAAGTGGGGGAAAGTGTGTTTTTGTATCTATATAAATTACGTGTAGCAAACAGTCCCAAGATGTAAGATGAAACTGCCTTTTTGTTGGTAATTTCCTTTAAATTATATGGAATTGTGGGGAAATATTTTGTAACTTTGTCTCTTTACAATTTGCTTGTGGTAAACCATAATCACCCCACTCAGCAAACAGCAGCTGCATTTCCCTATGAAACGCTGTACCCAGCCCCCACTTCTCTGCCTTTCAGCCCTGAGGACCTGTCTGAGTATCTGACAGAAGGCACCAAGGAGGCCCACGACAGAGCTGAAAATTCTCCCTTTGCCAAGGACTTCCTTAGAGGCAGGATAAAGAGGGAGCTTTTCAAGGTCCGTGTACAGAATTGCATTGAACACCTTGAACTTGCATATACATTCTGGGCTGGGATCTGTCCACCATTGTCACCACCGTAGATCGGTTACAAGTGTATGGACTTTAGCGCTAAAAATGTTGATTAATCACGGGGTGTCTTTGCTTCCCTGCAGCTGGGCACCTCTGCCCTCTATTACGTGTACTCCGCCCTTGAGGAAGAAATCGAGAGGAACAAAGACCACCCCATGTTTGCTGCTGTGTATTTCCCCTCTGAGCTGCACAGGCGCGACGCTCTGGCAGAGGACCTGGAGTTCCTGTACGGGCCCGACTGGAGGGAGCATATCAGCTGTTTGGCGGCAGCCAGGCCCTACGTGGAGCGGATCCACCGGGTGGGTCGGCGTGAGCCAGCCCTGCTGGTGGCCCACGCCTGGACCCGCTACATGGGGGACCTCTCCGGCGGTCAGGTGCTGAAGAAGGTGGCTCAGCGGGTGCTGAAGCTGCCCACGACCGGGGAAGGGGTCCGGTTCTACGGCTTCGAGAGCATTCACAGCCCTGCCGCCTTCAAGAGGCTTTACCGCAGTCGCCTGAACGAGCTGGAGGTGGACGTGGAGATGAAGAGGAGGCTGCTGGCTGAGGCCAACCTGGCCTTCCGATTCAACCTGGAGGTAAAGGAGCCTTCAGGCCTGAGTTGTTGCATTTGGGGTCCATGTTTACCAGCTGTGGTCCTGGAGGTCCACAGGACTGTAGAGTCAAGTGTCTAAAACACCCAGTTGACCGCAGCCGGGTTTACTCAGGTATGTGGGGCCCGTTTCCCAGCTCGTGTCATGAAGGAGTTCTGGCCCGCATGTTAATGGCTTCCTTTGTTGGGGCACCTCATTTAAATTAAATCACCAGTTGATTGATGTGGCAAACACTGTTGTGCACCTGGATGTAAGCAGGAGAGCGGTGAGGTAAACCCACGCTGCAGTAAGAGATCGCACCCTGTTTCCACTCCCCCCGCCTCCCTTACACTGGTCATTATGCAGGAACAACAGACCCCTTTTCAAATCCAGTCAGTGTTCATTTATTTTGGGCATGTCATTGTTGTGTCAGTAGTCTGGTCTAAAGTTGAGGTTCAAATGAAAAATTTGAACCTGGAGTTCAAATCGTTTACGTCATTATAGCCGAACGTGGTCTGTTCCAGCTCACATTTCGTCCGCTCCATCACGCAGAGCTGTCCGGTTTGCTAATTAGCAGAGTCAGGTCAGTGTGAGATGGAAAAACAATGTTCTGTGAGGAGGTTATCCAGTGCCACAAAGGGAAATCGCTAGAATAAAGTCCACGGGAGTTTAATGTTTACAAACTGGAGACACTTCCGGGGCCAAAGAAACATCGTATTGTATTGAAACACTGTATATTGCACAAGATGGCTTTACAATGATGGGTGCAGATTGTTTTGACAGTGCAGCCTTGTGTCCTTTTCTCAGGTGTTTGAGGAGCTGCAGGAGATTGGGAAAGGTATCGAGGACGAGGTGCAGGACAACGGTGTCCCTTCCCACGCAGACATGGGAGGAGACATAAGCAAATGTCCCTACTATGCTGCCCAGATGGGTGAGAGGGCAGTGACCAGTATTAACTAGTCATTGCCAATACTGACCAATACTGTCTATAGGAAGTACATCATCAATTAATGCTAATGTTACTGATAATGAGACTCCATGGAGTTAATTTAGCATTATGCGAACAAGGCTCCTAGTATTTTATGCTAATTATTAATCGTGTCTTTATCTCAAGTGCAAGACTGTGATCCTAGACATATAGTCATGTTAAGGTGCTGAGGACATTATTGAACATTAGCTGTTGTGTTGTTGTGACACCGTAACCAAGCGTTCTCTCCCTGTATGTCCAGCGGTGGGCGGGAAAACAGCACATGTGCGTCAGCTGACCAGGATGCTGCTCAAACATGCAACTGCCCACATGCTTCTGGTCACATGGGTCGCTGCAGTCACTGGATTGGCTGCTTGGTATCTCATGTGATTAACATGGAATGCCATCGACCAATGAGAGATAGGGACTTGAAAGTGAGTGTTTACCTCAACAGTCCCACAGATTTGACGTTTATCCCACCATTATTATTTATATTCACTGTGAGAAATAAACTGATGTGGTGTGATATTTAAAAAATGGACATAATAATAATAATAATCTTATTTGTATAGCACCTTTCATACATACATGCAACTCAAAGTGCTTTACAGAAAATGAACAGACGGACAGTCAAGAGAGCAAGATCCTCTAGAGACATTAGTCCACATTACCCTTTTACGATGAACAGACATCAGTTCTTACATCTTAAAATTATGTAGTTCTGAGTAAGTGTGACTGCTTTTTAATCTAGGACAGTTCCACCATGTGCTTGGATAAAAGTATTTGCACAACACATTTTCAGTCCTCTTCCTGTTCTAATAAGACATGGGTGTAGGTTTCCCAGGATATAGTGTGCAGCTCTGAAGCAGTTATGGTTTAAACAAATCCAATACTTTTTTAATAACAGAAATATGCTGCGATTACGTTTTTTGGACGTTCCTTACTATGAAGTACATATGGATTAACATACTGGGCACCAGTCTGCCAAGAATGAATGAAGGGGGTGAAATGAATCATTGCCAAT
Source organism: Brachyhypopomus gauderio (assembly GCF_052324685.1). Taxonomy (NCBI): domain Eukaryota; kingdom Metazoa; phylum Chordata; class Actinopteri; order Gymnotiformes; family Hypopomidae; genus Brachyhypopomus; species Brachyhypopomus gauderio. The sequence continues at coordinate 2,978,415 of NW_027506867.1, forward strand.
ATGGTTACTATGAGGTTATGTGAACTTGGACTTTACCACTTTAAGTAAACGTTATCTTGGAGTTGTGAGCTTTAAGAGCCAATATGTTATATTTTATGTCTGACATTCATTTTAAGATGTTTTAATTTTATTGTACATAAAAAAAATTGCAACTCTATCTAACTTGTTTATGTCTCTGGCTATTAACGAAGCAGGTTAATAAAACCTTCAGTAAAGAAGCCGTTGATACGAACTTGTAAGCTATCAAATACATGTTTTCCCCAAAGTATGAATTAAGAATGTATTAAGAAAAGTACTTCTTGAGATCATTTGAGAGCCAGCTCTTACGTTAAGCGGTCTGTGCAAATCATGCATAAACGTTGTTACAGTTCTAGAAAAAAATTGCTATCCAGAAAATAGTTTCGTGCTGCCACAAGATGGCGCTTCACTAATGTTTTCAACCTCGAAATTCCCACTTGTGTAAATTCTGCACCGCTAACAGCAGTTAGCGACAGACAAGTACGTGCTTTTAAATACGATGAAAAACTGTAGCACGCAGCACAAGTGGACAGGGTAATACAGTTTCTACTGAACAGTAGGCAAGATGATAAGTCAATGTGGGTGTGACGGTAACTTTAGAAAACATTTTTTGTTCTGCACGGTTGGTGACCCGACACTAACTTTCCTGTCCGTACTGTTGAGCGGACATGATTTGTATGTTGTATGTCCACAATACAGTGTGCTGTGCATGTGTGGGTGTGCACAGAACAAGATCCTTTTTACCTCAGAAATAATTCCTTTACCCATGGTCACTCCGACCTTCAAGCAACTTTAACAGGCTATCATAACACATACGCTAGTGTTGTAGAATTTGTATGTTTGATCTCAGTTTATCTCTCTAAACCACAACACTCCCTCCACCCACCCATCAAAGTAGCCAAAGTCACACTTGAAGACTCTCGGAAAGTCTGTCATGTCCTTGTGCACCTGTACACAAACAAACCTATGGAGGTAGAAATTACACAAAACTTGAGAGCTTGAAGGACCTGATTTGAGAATTTATAAAACAAAATCTGTACTTGTATCCTTAATCTAAGAACTTGTAAACTAAAAGATGCACTTGTATTTTAATTGTGAGAACAAAGATAACAGTGATATCAAACTAGCTAGTGATCAGCAGCAGGCCTTCCTGCAGAGTTTAGTACCAACCCACACTTATTACAGAAAAAGCTTTTGTAGTGTCCTCACATTAAAAAAATGCAAGTGCAAATTGTAGTTTACAAGTTCTCACATCAAAAATACAAGTGCAACTTTTAGTTTACAAGTCCTTACAAGTTCCTCCAAGCTCTCAATGTATTTTATCTAGCAATAATCGAGGAATAGCCTCATCTGGCCCTTTATTACAAATATCTTGTAGGTGTAGCTAGGGATTCATTAATTCATTACAAACTAACTTTCATCATATTAGCAATACAACAGAAGATCATTTTTACTTTGTGATGCTGAGAAGTAAACATGTGCATTTGTCACTAGCCAAAATGCTTACTGTAATGCTATTTACACAGGTTTCTCAAAACAGACACCCACTATACCTAATAGATTACAGCTGGTTGTTTCTCTTTGAATAAACCATACTTTTTTTAAATTATTAAATTATATTGTATTTGATCTCCTATCATTCATTAAACATAAACAACAATTGTGGGTTAATCTGGTCAGAGCTCTAGCACTATACCACTTACTTTTTTTGTTGTTTTACTGTGTTAAAAAAAAAAAAAACATTTAACACACCCAATATGAGAGCGTACATTCAGATATAATTTAAAGGTTTTATACAATGTCTAATAGAAAAAACAAGCAAACAAAAAACAGAAAGTAATCTATCACGACAAAGTCCCGAATACTTTCTCAAAGCCCTGCTTATCAACCACTCGGCCCAGCCTGGTGGAGAAGTAGAGTGTGTCAGAGGAGCTGTAACGTTTCAGCCGTAGGATAGATTCACCTGGAGAGTCACCTGCATCTCCCAGAGTCATGACATCGCACACGGGCAGGTACACGTCCCTCCTGTTTCCCCAGAAAGAGAGGTGGGACACCTTTAAGGTGGTGCACGTGTGGTCCAGGTACATCATCCCAACTACACGTCTGATGTAGTGGCTAATCACGTAGAGCATCGCGGCGGCGAACACGGCAATGCCCGTGGTGTAGGAGAGGACGGCGGCCGAGGCGTGTCCCTGCAGGTAAAAATAACCCACGGCAGGTAGGAGAACAACGGTAATGCCAGTCTGAATGAGCTTGAGTCGGGACAGCGCCCGCAGTCCTTTGATGGCTGGGAACGCGTAAATCAAGGTGTACTTCCGCGAGGCGAGTTCGGCACAACTCGCGAGAGCTAGTGAACTCGGCGGTGCCGGCCCGAGCCTGCCTGGCTTTGTCTGACTTATGCATGGAACTCGCGCGTGTCTGCTCGTCCGCACGGAGAAAGCGGATTGGAGCTGGAGAACATTCTGAGATGATGGAGAACATCTGTGTCTGGGTGCTGCCAACAACAGGGTGGTGCAAATCAAACGTGGAGACCTCAACTGCAAAAAGATGAGAACATTACATTGGTAATAGTTGACTTCTCTAAGCTTGGCAAGTCTACCAGTCTACTGAAAATACCAGGGGTTTCTCACATAGTCAACAGAAGGAGAATACCTTTGCATTTATCTTGGTCAAAAATACAGCAAGTTGCAGTTTTTGTGGTTAAGAAATGGACTGAATCAGTTATTTATTACACCACAGAGCAAAGTAGCAACTAAAATAGCACCTTTGCCATCAAATGATTATCTAGCAATAATCTAGGAATAGCCTCATCTGGCCCTTTATTACAAACATCTTGTGTGGCTAGGGATGCATTGACACAGCTGGTGTCTACCATGCTCCAACCCTTCTTCAGTGCTCGGACCTGAGCCAGAGGCTCCATGCTGTATCCCTGAAGTTTCTGAACACAGTCAATACCTGACAACACTTGGCTCTCAGCTTCCTGCTAAAGCATCTCAACCCCTATGGACTGGGGAAACATACCAAATGTCTTAACCTGTGGTACTGGTGCGCTGTGCTCTAGACCTTCAATGTTCATACCAATCACTGACACCAATAACCTAACACCCCCTTCATTACAGAATGACACCAATAACCAAACACCCCCTTCATTACAGAATGACACCAATAACCGAACACCCCCTTCATTACAGAATGACACCAATAACCGAACACCCCCTTCATTACAGAATGACACCAATAACCAAACACCCCCTTCATTACAGAATGACACCAATAACCAAACACCCCCTTCATTACAGAATGACACCAATAACCGAACACCCCCTTCATTACAGAATGACACCAATAACCGAACACCCCCTTCATTACAGAATGACACCAATAACCAAACACCCCCTTCATTACAGAATGCAGAGCATCTGCACAGTTGCACAACTTCACTGGAGTGCACTATTCATAAAGGTCATCTGTACCATGCACAAAAAACTATTAAAACTATATCTAACATATCAATGGCCATTTCATACAGTAACAAACTGTATGCAATATTATTATGTCTCTTCAGACCTTGTTGACACACATATTCAATATTCTTTTTTTATACCTGTATATACTTTATATATATAGGTTTATACAAATGATAAAATAGCTCTTTTATAATGTATCAATCTAAAGTTCTATTATATTTTATCTTATTTTGGAATAAACAAGATTTTAAAAAGTCTTGTTTATTCCATATTCTGTACATCTCTGTAAACTGTATATCTGTAAACCAGGGGTCAGCAACCTTTGAGACATGGAGTGCCAACTTTAACATGTCCAGTCAATGAGTGTGCCACTATGGCGGCGAGTTTAAATTGTTGAACGAGGAGGGGGGAGGTGTAAATGGACACAAATTAAGTATTATATCGCGATCGATAGCCAAGTATAAACGCCTCCGCCGTTCGCGCGAGGTGTGCGTGCGGAGTCGCGCGCTACGGTCACTCGCGAAAGTATAATCCATTAATATAATAATTTATATTAAATTATATATTTTTTGCTGATGCTGGTCCAGCGTGTCGCGTGCCAGTGACTATACCTCGGCGTGCCAATGGTGGCACGCGTGCCATAGGTTGCCGACCCCTGCTGTAAACAGTCCAGTGATCGGCCTAAAATAGACACCTAAACAAGCTAGTTAGTTTAGCTAAGATTGCTAGCATAGTCAGCTAGCTAGGCAATTCAACAATTTTTTTTCTATAAAAAGATTTTTCAGAAGGACGTCTCGCTCTTCACATTTACGTTTGTTATATGTTACATAGTTTTAATTTACGTAGCTAGCTAAATAGCATACCATTTCAGCCGTGTCCTGCAGACTTAGCGCGTGCACAAATACACAAGGCACGATTATTCTTCAAAATAATAGTCTCCGTGATTTTTTTAAAGAAATAATGAAAGAAGGAAAAGGGAAGGAAAGGATGGTGTAAATGTGCTTTAACAATACTTTGAAATCAGCAAATATATACCACAACATTTAAACTTATCTGAGTGCGCCAAATAATTTAATAATAGAGTTTACATCATTTTTTGTTTTGTGTTTGACGTTAATACAACTTTCTTCCGGATAAAAGTCCTCCTCGCACGTGGAAACGTCACGTGATGCAGAATTTGTACAGAATAACCGGTTTGTGTCAGTATAGAAGTTATCTCGTTCTATTTGAACGGAATATTTTTTTTTAATTCTAATTCTATTCTAAATTTATTTATTTATACCTCACATCCGTGGGCATCATAGAGATTCTCTCTTCATGTTAACGTGTATATTTACAGTATGCTGCTGCATTTAGGAGATAGTATCGGCTGTTTCTCGGCTGTATTCGTTGTGGTTTTGCTCGTAACCAGGAGATTCTTTTTCGCCAACGGCATCGCTGCCTGTCTCTACGTCTTCGTGTGGGTCAACAGCTTCCCCCAGGTCCCTGCCAGCCGCGCCAGACGGGTTCTGCGGCCCGGTTCTGCGCCCGGCGTCGTCTCCGTGATCGCTCACCGCGGCGGCGGACACGACGCACCAGAGAACACGATAGCAGCTATTCGAGCAGTACGTTTTAACAGAGGTGTCAATTTCAGGTTCAGAAAGTAAAAGTCCTCACCAGGATTTTGCTCAAGCTTGCTAGATTCTATTTAGTGCAATCCAGGTAAAATTAGTGGAATCAACACAATCCAGGAAGCCTGAGCAAAATCCTGGTGAGGACTTTTACTTTCTGAACCTGGATTATACACCTCTGCGTTTTAGGAAACCGTGGATGAGGAAACCTTGTGGTTAGATGCAAAACTACGTTTTTGGGATGTCGGATATAATTTTTTGGAACATTGTGTTCTTTATTGATCATTTTCAGGGGGAATAACAGCCTTTTGCCTGTAGAACAACGAGGTTGATGGTGACTCCTTGTGTGGTGGAACACGTGCCACTACTGTGTCCACGATCACGTGAGACCTCATGTGGTTGCTTCTGTCTGCATCTTTCAGGCCAGTGCGAATGGAGCGACCGGAGTGGAGCTGGACTTGGAGTTCACTGCTGATGGGGTTCCAGTCCTAATGCACGATGAAACTGTGGACCGCACCACTAATGGATCAGGACCCATCAGCAAACTGCCCTTCTCTGAACTTCGTAAATTGGATGCAGCAGCCAAACATAGACTCAGGTAAGGAGGGAAGGAGACACACACACACACACACACACACACACACACACACAGAGAGAGAGAGATGGATGAAAGAAGTGTCACACAGCCACGGGACATGCAATCAAGTGACGGATGTTTCTGAATTAGCTTTGTCAAGAGAAATATTTGCTGTGTTCATATATACCTTGATCCAACTGTAGACTAGCCACTAAATCCAGCAATTAATATGTTTATATTGGTTGCACGTAGCGACCGTTTCCGGGGCGAGAAGGTTCCAACTCTGCAGGAGGCAGTGGAGGAATGCATTAAACACCAGCTGATCATCTATTTCGATGTCAAAGGTCACCCAGACGAGGTACGGTCATGGGCAAGACACATTCTGGTGTACGTCTTTCTATGCTGGACAACAGAATCCGGCGGAGAGCGGCCAGTGCCCTGCACACGTGTGTGTGTGTGTGTGTGTGTGTGTGTGTGTGTGTGTGTGTGTGTGTTTATGTGTGTGTGAACCACTACCACTGTTCTTTTCCCAGGCGGCTGCAGCGTTGAAGCAGATGTACCAGAATCATCCTGTCCTGTACAACACCAGTGTGGTCTGTTCCTTTGAGCCCAAAGTCATCTACAGGGTAACACCATCGCACCATCACATAACATGTCCCACCAAGGCATGTTGGATAGCCAGAGTGGTGGTCCATGAACGCACTACAAAGCTATCCTCTTGTGCTGTCTGCAAGCTGACCATATCCTGACAAAGCTCAGATCTTTCAGATTAATACTGTGTATGTGTGTGTGTGTGTGTGTGTGTGTGTGTGTGTGTTATTTTGTCAAAATAATGGAAGCAAATCCTTAACTATCATCATCAAATGTTCATCACTCTGCTTTTAAAGTACACAAGGCGTATTGCATTTGCAGTATACAGTAACAATGACAACCTATAGCAATATAATTGACAATCACAGTGTAGCAATATAATTCTGACATAATCACGACATTTGGCAATATAATTGTGACATAATTATGGCCTATGGCAATATAATTGTGACAGTCACGACCCGTAGCGATTTAATTGCGACGTAATTATGACTTGTGGCAATATAATTGTGACATGTTCACGACCTGTGGCAATTTAACTGTGATATGATCATGACCTGTAGGAATATAATTGTGCAGTGTGGGCTTAAATGTCTTATTTAAAAGTAAAATTGCAGAAGCTGTTGGTTTTCATTGAACCCCAAAATGCCTTCATAACACAGCCCAATCAGAGCATCTGAAAGCAATGATGACAAAATAAAAGACTCTAAGGCACTAGGCTTAATATATTTTTTTGATCAGCTGTGAGACTTCTTCTCTCAACACTGATGATAATCTACCCAACTGACTTGATCAGTTTATTTAAAAAAAGCTTTTTCGAGCTCACTGACCAAACGCCCCCATTTTTCATTTCTGAGCAGACATTCCATTCCAGTTAGCTCTTCGGTTAGTTACCAAATTATGGGCTGGAGGATCGATGAGGTGTCGGAGACCTGAGAAGAGCCGTGTGTCTCCTGTGTGTCTCCTGTGCGTCTCCTGCCTGACTGCAGATGCGACAGGCTGACCCAGAGGTTGTGACGGCGCTGACACACCGGCCGTGGAGTCTGAGTCACTTCGGCGACGGGTCGCCACGATTCCCGTCATCATTCAAACATTGGTGGATGCAAGTACTGGACGTCCTTCTGGACTGGGCACACGATAACGTGCTGTGGAACATGTGCGGCGTCTCGGCCTTCCTGCTACAGAAGAACTACATCTCCGTGTGAGTGATGGGATAAAATTCATCAAACTATAAATCGGCACTCTTTCAGGACAGCTGCCTGTGTGTACACCTACCTGTCCGTGTGGGTGTCCGACGTCCGAGTCATTGCACGTGTCTCCACGTCTGTCCTTTCAGGGACACCGTGAAGCACTGGACGGAGCGGAAGGTGGAGGTCGTGGCGTGGACAGTCAACACAGCTGTGGAGAAACGATACTACGAGCAGCTGCTGAACATCAACTATATCACAGACAGCCTGACGGAGGACTGCGAGCCTCATTACTGACCTGCTGCAATGCCAAACGCATGTACACACACACACACACACACACACACACACACACACACACACAAACAAACAAATAAAACAATGAATGCGTGAATGCATTTTTTTTCTTTTTAACAAATGAACAAATAAGTGTGAAAACAAGCAAAGTCCACGTAATCATAATTTCATTGTTTAATAATATTAGCCAAATTAATAATTATTAATTTAACAATACACAAAACACAACACCTATCACCTGCCCGTGCGCTCTGCGCCCCTCTTTACTGTTTCTCTGTGGGGGGAAAAAGACAACGCCACAGAGTGAGTGACATCTCCCTGTAAAGATGTCAAAGGCAGAAGTCCTCTGGGGCCCAGGGTAGAAAAAGGAGAAAAGTGGAGGAAGAAATGCGGCAAAAAAAAACAGAGGTAATATAATGGTAACATGGTGAATTAACACTATAACAGTGGCGAACTGTCAGGGCATTCAAGGCCTTCTCTGAAGGTCTGTTGATCTTTAAAAAGATGTTTTATCTATTATATGTAATATATGTTAATAATGCTTCACCAATAATTAGTATTTTTCCTCTAAATCAGTTTTCAAATCCACTTTTCATGCTTGTGCTGGAAAAAAAAAACTCAGTGCTGAAACCAAAAATCAACCAATCAGAATATTTCACACCGTTGTTTGTAGGTAAAACAGAGAAACCTCCCCCCAGGACCTTCTGTTTATCTGTCGCATACCATTTCCTTTTACATTAAGAGAGCTTATATTATGGATTGGTTGTTTAATCAATCAATCATATTATCAAATTAGAATCGTGGGGGCGTGCTCCAATGGTCTCAGGGATTTCTTGCTGGTCCTCGTGCGTGAGTTCTACGTGGTTGGTGTCTCGTGAGCTTTTAGCTCGTGTTAGCTAATTAGCAGCTCCTAGCCTGCATTGCCGTGAGGTTTTACAAGCGGAAAGGATGGAATCGCAGGATGTTTATAATAAATAAGTGTTCAGCTATTAATAATTTGCTGACATTTGTGAACGAATTGTGATGTTTGGACTTCTAACTGACTCGTTTGGTGTGTTAAATGAAGCAGAAGTTGTGTAGGTACGTTGCACATAGTACACGCGATGATGACAACAGTGGTGTGGACGTGTTTTAATACTACGGTCATTGGCTCTCATTTTTATTTGAAACAAATCCAAAATGCTGCCAATCTGTAGCAGTGGTGTTTTTCTTTGAAACCAGCTCACTTGACTCACAAATAACACTCAAATCGTCATTGTGGCTTTTTCCCCTCTGTAAGATCTTGGTGAAAACTGTCACTCCATAACCAATCAGTGAGCTCCAACTGCTGACCCGACCCACAGATCTTTTTAATGGATGCGCAAAATGTCTCAAATGCTCCACTTTTCAAAGTACATATTAGGCACGTTGCATCACGTCACGTGGTTAATATACTGCCACAATTTCACAATATTGTCATCATACTGGCCAATCCTAGTAGGTGCTATTATTAGCTTAGCTCAGCATGTATATTAAAACACATATGATCATCTTTTGAAATAATAATGTTGCAGCATTTCCCCCATCCCTTGCTGACACTGCTTTTCTTACCTGGCACAAGAGGGGTATAACATCTTTCGGTGACCATTTTAGAGGCGGGACCTTTTACACCTTTGCCCAATTGGCCTCTAAGCTCAACTTGCCTCCTTCGCATCTGTTTCGATATTTTCAGATCAAACATTGTGCCTTGTCTCTCTTCCCTAGCTCACCTATTAGGCAGCCTTGGGATGATTTGTTGTCTCTAGACCTTTCCAAGAAGTCACATATATCTGTGATGTATTTGCATCTTCTGAATTTAGACACATCTGGCATCTGTAAAGTTAAATGTGCTTGGGAGGAGGAGCTGGGCATCTCTCTCTCGGATCAATGGTGGTGTAGAGCGACTAAGATGCCACAGTCTTGTTCACCTTGTGCAAGGCTCCAATTGATTCAATTTAAGGTGTTGCATAGAATGCACCGTTCTAAATCTCAGCTATCCATTTTGAGCCATATGTTTTTTTTATTGTCCAAACCTGCAGAGGTTCTGGTCCCATTACTTTGATTTCATGTCCAAGGTTTTGGCGGTCGATATACATATTTGCCCTAAGATAGCAATATTCGGCATTTCTGATCAATTATCCTCACTTACCCGAGGTCAGGCACAGGTTTTAGCTTTTACCTCCTTACTGGCCAGACGCCGCATTCTTTTTTATGGAAATCGCCAAACCCTCCTTCTTTTGCTCTGTGGCTTCAGGATGTGATGCAGTTTCTCAAAGTTGAGAAAATGTCGTGCACATTGAAAGGCAATACTGCCTCATTCAATACTAAGTGGAACTCTTTTCTTTCCCATGTTGATTCGCTTTTAACATTGCCGGCCGACTGAACTTAATATTTATCTATCTATTTACTTATTTTTATTTGTTTTATTTTATTTTATTTCTTTTTATTTATTTATTATTTTTTTATTTATCTATTTTTATGTGTGTATATGTTTATGTACCATTGTGGGTTTGTATGGTATGGGGTGATTGAAAGAAATGGGGAGGACAAAGGGAAGGGGTAGTGGGAAAAGGGGGGGGGGGGGGTTTGAGCTTAGACAAGGTGTTATTCTTTACTTTTCTGTAATTATTGCTGTGATATGTTTGCTCTTGCTCTAAAAATATAATAAAAAAAAAAAAACAATGTTGCAGTAGGCAAATTGCACTGATTTGCACTGGTGGTAGTTGTTTTTTTTAATTATTATTAATATTTAAAAGTTGTTCTCTGCACTACTTTTTGTAAAATAGTTTTAAAATATTTTTTGTGCAACACCTTTTTATTTATTGCTTGTTATACGGTAATATTTAAGTCATTTGTTTTTTATTTGTTTATTTAATAGTGATACAATCAACCCGATGATTGATGATGCAGGGGGCACCAACCAAAACCTCGCCTAGGGCACCACATTGGTCAGGGCCGGCTCTGATAATGGCAAAATGTTCAGCTCGTCCTGAACTGAGCTCTTGAGCAGGTTTCTAAGGTTTATTTACTAATAATGTGGGCTGGGGGAAGGGAAGAAGGAATGGAGGGAGAGAGGGTAAAAATAAAGAAAGAAAGCCTGCACAGGCTATTCTCTCTCTTTGTTAAGCAGTTCAACAGCAAACAGTGTGTTTATGGTCATGTGACGGTCAAGTGGCTGTACTGAAGAGCAAACAAGGGTATTACACTAGGGGTTGGCGAAGTCTAAGCATTTGTAATTCATTTGTAGAAACATAAAATAACTTTTGTTTAAATATACTTTGGTTATTAACTCAGGAGAGCAGAGATGCTTGATGGGACTTGATGTAATTCGGAGATGTTTAGTTCAGGTCTATTAAGTTGGTCTTCCACAAGATTGTTTACTGTCTGGACTTGGTACAATCCTGGAAGAAATCAGATGGCTTGTACAACACGTACATATTGAAATCAACTTAATGAGGAAGCTCTTCACGATTAGGACCTTGATTCTTTGAGAAGTACTTTTCCCACCTCCGTCATGATTGTGGTGTTTAGTCAGTTAAATCTGAAGAGCTTCCTTCTGTAATGAAAACCCTTCTAATTGTGTCGATTAGACAAGGAAGGTTACTTGGCACCACAGTTCAAGCCTCGGCCCCTCTGTTGTAGCCAAGACCCTGAAAAGCTTGAATATTTCTCACGTTTCTCTTTAAAACCACATCTTAAACCCTCTCAGCTCCCAGGCAGTTAGCTATCATCTTACCAAAGTAGATATTATGGTTTTTTTGATGGATTTTTAAAGGTCGAAAGGTCCAGCACTGAGGAGTCCCTACACTGCCGCGATCTACCCTCTTGTATCTTATTTCAAAGTCTAATCCCCAGACACACTTTTTTTCTCACCTGTATTAGATGCATTAGGTTGGAGTGTACAGAAGTTCTGCAGAAGCAGGGTTGCACAAATTAAATAGAACTAAAATCTCTCCTAATCCCCACTTTCAGACTGGACCAGCATCAATAACATGATATTCCCAGACTACACTCTGGGACAGCTGTCGGGCCATTTCAGACAGCAGCTGTAACCCTGAATGTTTAAAGCGAATGCCACCTTCACGGATTATTTATGACACGTTTGCTTCAGTTAGGTAAAACTGTAGGGGTCCATTTGCTAAACTATGGAAAATGTGTAGTCAAAGGATATGAGGAGTAAGACTACAATACGTTCTTTTTAAAGCACCACAAAGTTTGTTTTCATACAGTCTGAATCCTTCAAAAAAGGATATACAAAATCCTATTAGTACTGTAGAGAAAGAACAAATTGTATGAAAGACCTGAAAAGCTTTAGTAAAATGTTCACTGAATGAACAATAATGGGTCATGAGCCTTTTGAATGAATAAAAATGTTTTAAATGATAAATGCAATTTATTGCTGACTGGTTGTGTTTCATTAGCTCTGTCGGCAGTAACATGGTGAAAGTGTTGCATCAGACTCGGACTGTTCTTTCATTTTGCCAGTGCGACATTAGTGCAGTGTTTGAATGGCTACATAGCCCGAGTCCCGCTGTGCACTTTGACCTACATACGGCAGGTTGACTATTACTCACTTGGTTAAGGCGTTTCACGGCTCTCTGATCCACATCAACAGGCGCGTTTTGACGTCTGCGCAAAATTAAGGGTTATCATTATTATATTACTCTAGATTAAGTTACACAGTTATCCTACGAATATCGCCCTAAGGTTGGACAAATATGCATGCCTGCTGTGCATTTTCTTACTTCAGTTTATACATAAACATGTTAGTTATTCTTCGTGCTGGTAACGGTCAGATTGTCAAATGAGCCTAATTAGGCTTATACCACATCAAATCTGTCAGCTACTGTAAACCCTGAACACGCAGCTGGTGTCTGGAGTACAGGTGAAACATAACCAGGTGAACGATAACCTGTGCGGCTCCTCCTTAAATCGTCTCGAGGGGCGTGCGGTGACGTCACAGGAGGAGGCGGTTTTTAGCGGCGCGCGCAGTCGTGCCTGGTGTCATCTGAACTTCAAAACAGTGCCGACCGTCCAGTGTCCTTCCGAGGAGTGAAGTCGATCTGAGAGGGCGACGTTGAACATTGTCACCGGTGCACCACACACAGGGCGACACCGATCTCCGTGCAAACGCGGCGCTCACCTTGAATGACCTACACGAGACGCGTGGACGGTGCACGGTCGGCGCGTGGTCACAGAACAGTCAAGACATTACTTGATCCAGGACGAAGGTGTTTGGTCAAAGGACGCTTTCTGATTTGGGACTAGAAGTAAAAGGAGACGTCACGATCACTTAAAACTTGGCGGCTAAGTTAACGGAGAGACGGACGTACCGACATCAGCTGACCGAGGTCAATACGGTGTTGGGTGCACCGTGGCCGTATGAACAGGCTTACGTCGGAAAATAAAGACAGCACGGTGTGTGGTGTTTGCATAATCGCGACACTGTCTCTTTTAGCAATCCGCAAACCTCGTGATTAAACATCTCACATTGTGCTGCGGGGGTTCAAAGGGAATTGGCTCTCACATGATGTACACAATAACTAGAGGTCCCAGCAAACTTGTTACACAACGGAGAACAGGTACGACTCGTTATATTTTTATGATCTCCGTAACAAATAAATGCCTGAACTTAACGATACATTTTGGACTGATGTTTGGCATGCATTAAATGCTGATACAATGTTACGTTACCGTGTGCAGGTTTACTAAGTTGCATATACAATGACTCCTCCTATGGCTTTAATGTCATAATATACACCGTAAACATAACCGGGCACATAGTTGTTCTTATTCGTTTTGGTAGTTTGGTGTTTTATTTCTTTCAGGCCCCACGCAACAGATTGACAATAAAGCCAACGATCTGAAGCACAAGCAGATCCCCTGGTTGGAGTCGAGGTGAGTGCGTGCCGGTGTCCTCTGATCGGTGCACGTGCGGGGGGAGAAAGTGGCAGCGCGAGGCCGAAATTTAAACCGCTCGCGCTTACCAGACGGCTGCGGCCACGCGGCCACGCCGAACACGCGCTCTGCCTCGGCGAGAAACACAACTCACGTCGCCAAGTCGCTTTAAGAGTTCGTCGGGGCGTTTTGGGGACTATGAAACAGTTTGACCTTGTCAACGTAGCCGCCGCTACGCATGTGTTTTTATCGCTGTGGGTTTGGGCTGACTGGAGTGTCGAATCTGCTGCAATGACCCAGCACACAGATGAAACGTTCAAAGCACGTTGTGTATTCGTAGTAAAACGATATAATAATAATTCGCCACGCGTCGACGTGATGGTAAACCAACCCTGTGCTGGAAGGACGAGCTTACGCGTTACGAAAGCGAGTCCGTGCGCTAGCTAACTGTAAGCTAACGTCAAGGTTGGTCAGTTTTTGGGAGGCAATTGACAGTTTCTGCATTTTCCACACAATATTTTGGAGTCACGTGAAATTTTCACGCGTGTTATCGCACGTAAACCTGCGACATTGACCGCGTGCACGTTCTCGCCCGTCACCATGGAGACGACACTTGTGTAAGGAAGTGTTTCGTCAACACGAGCACGCGCGCCGCGTCCTCTTCGCAATGGCACGCGAGCTGACGGGACAGGCGTTCTATTCGACGTATTCGAGTGCTGTGCGAACATTCGAGCTGATTTATTGGTTCATATTCATTTAATGTGTTTTTAATGCCATCTTTACTCTTGGTTTCCAGCTCCCGGAGGCCTAAACTTGTATTTCAGCGCGTGAACGGCAAGCGCTATCACAGGTCGAGCTCCCCGAAAGACGACAACACAGAGGAGAGCTTCACCCCCGCACACGAGGAGAACGTCAAATTTGTCTACGAGGGTGAGGCCACGTTAGTTATGCCTCTGTGTGCAGTTGTGCATATATTATTCCATGTTTTGCCGGCCATCGCTTTACACGCCAGTAAGGAAGGCCAAGGTTGATATCCACGTGCTGGCCCTGACACTAGAGTGTCTGTGAAAGATTAATGGTAATGTGACAGTTCATGGTTTTCACTAGAACCGCGCTTAGGTGGAAGTTGTAAGGGTACGTCCGTGCTGTAAGAGATAAACAACTAAGCTGCAGTTTAGAAATCATTTGCAGGGTAGACTTTGTGCACACAAGACTCATTATGAGTGTAGTTCAGTCAGAATAAAATGTTGCTGATGTCCATATTTGTATTAGTTATGCCTTTGTCAAACTAACTTCTTGTATAACAAGTTAACGTTACAGGAGGGAGTTCCCTGGAATAACTGTTGCACAATCTACCTCTTCAGTCTTCCTAAATTGGGTAGATTGAAATAGCTTTTAGCGAAAGTGGCTCAAACCTCTTATCTCTGAAAAACCTCCGTTGGACACGCCAGACCCCTCCTAACTGATGATGCAACATTAGGCACTTCACCCACACGGCGGTGCACTGAACCATGGACTGAGCAAGGCTATAGGGCCCTGCCCCCCCAAGTCCCATGTTTGTGGGTCATTACAAAAGCTTGGTTACTGTTGATATTAGTGTTCCTGCTGACCGGTTTCTCCCCTTTGCTAAGCCTAAAACACGAAATCTCGGTACTGTACACACTTGGAGCAAAACTGTAACGCTCATTTATCGCATGCTAGAAATCTTTGGAAGCGTCTGGGCAGGTAGATGTAGTGACATGCACAGCTCCTGGTGTAATAATTAAGAGGAAGCAGAGACATTCCTAAAGGGTCTTAAGTGGTATGGACACCTTAATGGGGGTTTGAAGCAAGACTCGGATGTTGGCAAATAATAAAATAAAAGCTTTGGTTTGGCTCATGGTTGCAGTGAAAATACTGCATGTTAAAGGCAGTGAAGAAAACGCTACCTAGATACTTGAATAGAGTTTACTAGAGTGGAGGACAGATGTCTGACGTTCGGCAGTTTTTAGTTCCAACCCAAATTCCATGACACCGATTCGGTCTTCCAAGGCCTTCAGCCGTGTCTGGGGAAACGTTAGTGAGGTGCACAATGCCAGGGCCGGTGAACCCTAGAGCAACATACTCAACCGATCTGTGTGTTTGTGGTTTTTTTTTACAGCTTGGCAGGAGGTGGAGCAGATGCTCGGGAAGGGAGCCCAGCCTGAGAACGGGAAAGGCCCAGTGCAGTACGCCGAGAGGAACCCCAACCCCAGCATGAAAAGTCAGTCTCTAATCCATATCATATAATACCACAGGCACGATTCAAGAGAATCAGTCAATGGGAGGAAACCCATGTGGAAAGTCAAGATGCTTACACATAAAAAAAAAAGACGTTTGGTAGAAGGCTTATTTCCACATCGGTCTTCTGTAATAGAAGTGTTATACTGTTATAACACCAACATAAGTCGCTCATCATCAACCTGTGTGCATGACATCCAGAAGAAATCTGTCTTGTTACAGGGTTGACAACCTGTAGTGTGCTCATGTCCATCACAGTTCTGTTCCACTGCCATCTTGGAGTAGTATTACTGTTTGGAATCGATGCATTCGGTTTACCTCCATATACCACAAGCATCTCACAGCACGCAACACTGATCCAGATTTATCAGCAGCCTGAGGGCTATCTTTGTGCATTTGTTTTGTTAGAAACCTGTGAAAGTGACCACGCCCCATATCAGCCACTAAACTGTATTGCTGTGTTTAAAATCTGCACAGCAAGGAGCTCTTGGCAACAAGTCTGTTTTAAAAACGTGACCTGAATTCCACTAGACTCCAAATCTGCGATGCAGCCCCGTGTTCGTGATCTCACTCTTTTGACGTTCCTGTCGGTCTGTGCGTTGACCTCGCTGACCCCATGCCCTGTTCGTTCCTCTGCAGACTTTGTGCCTATCGATCTGGAGGAGTGGTGGGCTCAGCGGTTCCTGGCCAACATCGCTAACCTGTCGTGACAGGTGTTGGGTTGGGGGAGGCTGGGGTTGGGGGGAGGGGCTAACTCACCAGGTGAGCTCAGAGGGGGTGTTCACACTACAACCCACACACATACGTGGGGCACATACAGACAAGAAAGAAGGCTCCTTATGGTGTCTGATCCACCATTTCCAGGCCCCTCTGCCTGACTGTGGCCAGCCTCTCTCACACATGTGTACAAACACACACACACACACACACACACACACACACACACACAGAAAGAGAGGGATGATCTGAGATTTTTCTTCTGCATTTGGTTCTTTGTATCTGCAATGTGCTGAAATGTAATGTCTGTTTTTCTTGGCTGGCCTTTGCATAAGAAAAGTGAAAAAGAGATAAAAAACAGAAAAGTGTTTTCCAAGACTGCTCTTTTTTTTCCAAAGTCACAACGCAGAAAATTAGACAGGAAGTTGTTTGAAATGACTAAACTAAGGTACATTATAGATGACATATGGCTTTGTTGAAGGGTATTAGACATTCATCGAGATCATTTGAAAGTGGTTTTGGTGTCAAATTGGACTTCAGCAACAGACTCTACAAAAGGCACAAGCATCATGTGTAAGGTTAGCGTGAAAGCCTCTTACCCAGTGCCTGCTCTGCTGCCCCCTGGAGGCAGGAGAGAGCTGCACAACTCCGCTCTAGGCATGGTCAAGGCGCGCGCGCGCACACACACGCACGCACGCTGAGGAAACTCCCAAACTATTTTAATCCAAGAGGCAACTCATTAACAACCTTCATGAATTTAAAATGGATGTTGGAGCAGGACAGAAAATTACATGGCCAGCGCTTGCGCTGTACCAAGTGTAACATCGAGAAACAAGCACAGCGTGTCTGAAGATGCACCTCCACGTTCCAGCTGCACACAGACCCGAGCACAGACGTCTCCTACAGTCTCACGGCGTTCACTCCGCCGGCTTAGCCACCCTCTTCCTCCCCCTCCCGCCTGCACGGCCCGGTGCGAGGGCTCGGGCCCTCCTGCGCGGGGGGGCCGCCTGGGCCGGCCTGGCCGTAGTGAAGGTGATGCACTGGGAGTCCAGGAAGTCCAGCAGCTTGGCGGTGCCCAGGCGTATGCCGGCCGCGCGGAGGCTGGCCTTCAGGGAGGCCAGCGAGAGGGGCCGGTAGCGCAGCACCTGCCCGTACAGGTGCGGGTCGGACAGGATGAAGGAGCGTGCGGCCGCCAGCTGGTCCCGCTCACGGACGGCCGCCTGAGACGCCGAGACGCCGTCGGAATCGTCGTCCGAGTCGCAGAGCTCCGGGTTCGACCTGGAGATGGGAGATCGGTTACGCCGTTACTAAATAAACCAACAAAACGACTCTCACACACACACACACACACACACCATGTAATCGGCGCGGGTGTGTTACCTGTCTGACTCGGCAGTAGATGAGGTGTTGGAGTCCTGAGACCCAGGCAGTGCATCCCGCTCGTCATCCCCAAACACGAGTAACTTCCTGGGGGAGACAGGAGGTGGCGCTGTGGGCTTTTTAAAGGTGAGCGGTGCATGCTGGAGGCCTGGAGCAACCAGGGGGCGCCTGGCTTTGGGACGACCCAGGGGAGAGGCCTCCTCTTCGGACTCGGAGCTCATGAGCTGGTGGGTGTACTGGTGAATCTCCTTCAGCTTCAAGACCATTTGTTTCTTAGGAAGGGGACGCACACCAAACCTGCAGGGTCAATAATATAGTGAAATTCACAAAATGAATAACTTCATAATCGACCTACTCAGGGTGTCTACAGGTTTGACCAAGGGAAAATTAAGACATTTTAAGACTTTTTAATACCGTTTTCCAAATAAAATTAAGACCAACTCGCAAGATCATACACGTTAAAATAAAGCACAAAAACCAACTGATTATTTACATTAATTAATCTAGCTGCTTGAAAACTTCAAATGTTAATGCACAAGACGGACAATACAAGACACAAACATTACATTTTTTTTCACTGTACAGTATACACAATGAAACTTTATACAAAACAAAATTCAAACACTGACAACAGCATCATACCATACACACACACACACACACACACACACTAGGCCATTTTCCTGTTTTTCTGATCCACACTCCAGCTCATGCTCAACCCCTTTCAGTTCTGCTACTTTTTCTCTGAAACTCTTTCTAAGGATGTTTGATTTTGTGATCACTTTGGCCATCAGGGTTCCTGCTTTCCCTTCGGCTTGTTCAGCAAGTAAATTATTATTATAACTGGTTTATACTTAACCTTGAAAGTGACGTACAAATGATTTAATTCCATCTTGTTAAGGTGTATGAACCCTGCAAACATGACTTGGTTAATTGTGCTGAAGCGCGGCGCGCGCGAAGTTTTTACAAATTTCGAGAGGTGTACGACAGCGCGCGAGCCGCTCGTCAGCCGCTGCGTCGAAAATGACGTAATCGCGGTGGTTTCGCCCATGCGCGAGCGGCTTGCAATTAACCAAGTCATGTTTGCAGGGTTCATACACCGTAACAAGATGGAATTAAATCATTTGTACGTCACTTTCATGGTCCATTTCTATATATCCCAGCACATTAAACTTAAATAAGTAAAATATTTATACATATACTCGAAATAATTCGCTTTTTTATCACATTATTTAATGGTTGTTTATTTTCAAAACGCCCAATCTTAACGTATTCACGTTCTCTCATGTTTCGTCCTGGAATTACAAGAGGCTCGTATTTGTTAACGTAAAGAGAACTGTTCAGTCAGACAGATATTTGTTGTGAAATGAAGCAGTTACAATTTCAAGCATTTTTAAGTACTTTAGCCTAAATTTCAGCACTTGTCAAACTTGGAACACAAAGTAACATTAAATTGGTCAGGTAAATGTTCCTTCCCCTGTTTTGAGGAGTGTTTCTTTATACTAACACATATATCGTTTCGGACAACACTGCAACGGTCCCGCCGTTCGCGGAGGTTCACGCGCTACGGTCACTCGCGAAAGTATAAACCAGACTTGAAGGCGGCATCAGGGAACATGGTTTTAAACAATGAGTCAATTCCTTCGTTGGATCTGTATGACTGGTGACTCTTAACTGTTTTTAGCGCCCATATTACCTAAGCCTTCAAAGTATTGGTAGAGCCGCATAGCCTACAGCGTGAATGCGACGTTGAGCAGAGCTCGACTGAATGGTTCTCTTGTTGGGCAAAACGTAGATATTGCAGGCTGCTGCTGACGAGCCTCGCTGGTATCTGTGACAGCTCTGAGCCACCAAGAATATGTCGGGAATATGGCGAGCAATATTTAAGTTCAACACACCGCTAACGGAATTATTCATCCCTAAATTTAGCTCCGCAAATTTAAGACATTGTGGTTGAAAATTTAAGACAAAATAAGACTTTTCAAGGCCTTATTTGACAAAAATGAAATTTAATACCATTTAAGACTTTTTAAGGACCCGCGGCCACCCTGCCTACTTGAGTTCTTATACATTCCAAAATACTACTCACAATATTTAAATATTTATGTAAAAATATATACACTTTGAGAGGGATAAAATAATTGTGAGGACAACTAGTCTTCTTAACACAACCCAATCAATCTGGTTGTTGATACATATTTGACCAATTCTCTAATGAGTAATTTTTTTATTGCGCCTAGAGGCACAGCGAGTGTCAAGAGTGTCACCTGTTGAGTCTGATCTTGAGTTCAGGGGTGTCCATGTCCGAGAAGCCCGGCATGGGAGTGATGGGCGCCAGCCGTGCTCTGTTCTTCTGACGAGCCACTGAAAGGATCCACAACTAATTTAAATTCCAAATGCAATCGTCATAAGGAACTTTGCAGAAAATTCGAACATTAATCTCAGACTGAACTTCAGACCAACACTTCAGAGGCTAGTTAGCAAGACCAAAATCTCAATTCGCAGGCAGCCAAACATAACATTAGTGATGTTGCTGCATAAAAATATCTGTAAGCTGTATTTACTTACAGCCAAAAGAACAAATTGAATTGCCCGGGTCGTTACCTGGGGTTTTCAGCTGCGCTACCCTCTTCTCAAGAGCCACAGCACCCACTCGCTGGGAGAGAGGAAGAGCAGCCCTGTCCTCAGTCTCCT
The DNA here is from genome assembly GCF_052324685.1 of Brachyhypopomus gauderio. Classification (NCBI taxonomy): domain Eukaryota; kingdom Metazoa; phylum Chordata; class Actinopteri; order Gymnotiformes; family Hypopomidae; genus Brachyhypopomus; species Brachyhypopomus gauderio. Next base: position 2,999,128 of record NW_027506867.1, read on the forward strand.
CCTCTTCCTCCCAGCTGTCCCAGACCTCGGGATCTGGTAAGCTGTGGTTGGGTGGAGCACCAGAACCGGATGAGGTGGTGTCTCCTTTCTCAGGAAGAGAGGGTGCGGGTGGGGAAGTGGTTCTGCTCGGCCCTGTGTGCTCTGGAGTGCAGTCCGGACCACCGCTGCTCTCCAGTCTCAGACTAAAGCGGGCCGACTTGTCCCCGGCTGTCCCGACAAGACCCCATGAGTCATCGAACGCAATGGGTGGCTCGTCCAAGGCCCAGGAAGTCCCCCTCTCATCGGAGACGTTCTCCGTGTCCGTCATTACTTCCTCGTCACCGCGTTGTTCTTCCTTGTCCTTCGTTTCTTCCCGTTTCTTTTCTTTTGTTCCCGTCTCCGTGACGTCTGCGTCCATCTCTGCACTTGCAGGGTCCACGGGGGTTTTTTGGCATTGGGACCTCCATCGAGGGGGACTCTTGCAAGCTTCCTCCCACAGCTCAGAGCCTTCAGCCTGGGACGAGGAGTGCCGAGACGGGGGGAGGTGCAGGGAACCGAGGCCTCTAGAGGACTGACTTCCTGAACTAGCCAGTGGTCCAACCTCACAGCCCCTCAGCAGGGGGGACCCGAGGGGGTCGGATGGTCGTGAGGGAGTGTCTGAATGGAGAGGTGTGCTACTGCAGGGCTTGGAGAGTGAATGGGTGCGGGGATTAGCCCGTTTCACAGAATCACGTTGGGACGTGTTAGGAAAGGTCGGGCTTGATGGGTGGGAAGGTCCAGAGAGGAATGTGGGCTTCTGGGAATCCAAGGAGCGTTCTGGGACACCAGGGCTGGAAGGCCGTCTAGGAGAGCGCTGATCTGGTTTCCTGGAGGTTCCTCTTTCTCTGATGGAGCCACACGTCGCGTTGGAGATGTCATGGGCAGAAGACATGGGAGAGGAGGGTGAAGGCGGAGCTTTGGGGAACAGTCGGGTGCGACGCATGCTGCTGTTGGTCTGCGTGGAGCTGGATCGTGTGGAAGGTTCTGGAGTAGCTGGGATCAGCCAGGATACCTCAGCAGAACCGTCCAACATGCTCTCCAAACCTACACCACGTAGACCTCCCTCTGATGGGTTGGACTTGTGATGCTCCGTGTGTGGAGACGCATGATCGTCAGATTCATCTGTTCTTCTTTTAGGAGAGTGTCCAACCTTCACTCTGTCTTCAGTTCTAATCTGAGTGGGGATTTGATTCAGTCTTAGAGGAGACGGGGGCTCAAGCGGGGAGGCCCCCCCACGTGGAGAAACCTTCCCGGGAGTGACGTCGAGATCCATATCGTCACTGCTGTCAGAGAGGACGATGAGCTCGGGTTGGTTACAGCTGGGTCCTGGAGATGGGGTGAGATCAGGCCTGGAACTTGTTACTGACTGGAGCGGTTCAGGCCGGCCCACATCCGCCTCTGAAGAGGAGCGTTTGGACCAGGTGCTCATGGGTCCCGTGGATGAGAGTCCAGACCAAACGCCGTCTGCTACTGAAGGAGAAAGGGGAGCAATGGTGCCGTGACCCTGACTCTGGCCATTCGAAGATAGTTTGCCCCGTTTGCCCTGCTCCGCACCCTCGCCTCCCCCCTCACCCGGAGACACGCCGGCCACAGGGAGGGACGACTCGCCCGTCTCTCCGGAGCCGTGCGCTGGCGGGCTGATGGACAGGTCGTTGACCTGGTTAACTGACGGCCGGTGCCGTGGGGCAGGTGTATCACTCCGTTCAGCATGCGGAGAGGGAGAGACGGGGGTCTGAGACGGCTCCACGAATTCACCCCAGCTCTGGGAGAACAGGTTATTGTAGCTCCGGTCTAGACTACCATCTGGGAGTTCTTCTGGGCTTGCACGGGCGCCAGAGCCTGAAAGAACAAGAGCGTGCGGACCCTGGGCTCGGGGCGTGTCCAAGGGACTTGTTACCATGGCGGCCGCATCTCCGCCCTCTCTGAGACTGTGACTATGGCAACTGGCGTTGGCCTCCTTTTCTGCATCAGCATGCCGAGTGTCTCTGAAGCAGCCGTTTCCCCCTGCGTCCTCCTCTTCATCACTGTCCGTAGCCGTTGTGGACGTGGCCTCCGACTTCCTCTGCGTAGCCGCAAACTCGTAGATCTCCTTCAGCTCCTCCTCGTCCACCCTCTCTTCCTCCATCTCTCTATCTGCACCGTCACCATTTTCCTCGGCTGGTTCTCCCGCCGCTCCGCCCGCCTCTCCCAAGTCCTCGTCGTCACTCTCCTCGTGCCGCCACATGGACTGCAGGAGCTCCAGGAACTGGGTCTCCGCCAAGCTCTGCTGCGGCCCAGGAGGAGGCTCCTCGGCTGGGCAGACATCCCACGCCCCCTCCTCCGTGTCCTCTGGAGGTCTGCTGTACTGCTCACACTGCTGCTGCAGCTCCGACAGGCCAAACCTAACACGCACGCATGCACGCACGCACACACACACACACACACACACACAAATCAGCATGCATACACAAGCAAAATGGTGTTAATTTCGTTGACGAAAAATTTGTCAGTTTGTCAACGAACCTTTTTTTCATGACGAAAACGAGACGATAACTAAATAAAAACTATACGAAGGGATAAAAACGATGACGAAATTAATGGACATTTTTGTCAACGAATAAAAATGAGACGAAAATATTGGTCAGCGACGACATTCAATCTGATCTGATTGAGCTTTTGAGAAAGGCAGGGATAAGTTAATAAGAGATCCAACCGTAACTACTTTAGCGTACACAGAGAGGCGGGACAAACCGGGTAACCATCCAATCAGTACCAATGTCTTCACATCGCACAGAACCCAGGAAGACCATACCAGCCTGTGAACTGTGGTCACTTATGAAATTCAACTCGAAGTTAATTTCATGAGTCAACAATGTCAGCAGGGAGAAAGATAAGAGGTGATATATGGACACATTTCTCCCTTGACTTTGAGAAAAACAAGACGGTGTGTAAACCATGTGGGACGATGATGTCAGGAAAAATACAACAAATGAAACGACATCTGCGGGCTATGGCATTGTTGTTTTTACGACACCCAGTTTTATATAGAATGTAATGTGTAGCTATTGTTCATAACAAACTCCAAATGTTTTTCAAGTAGAGCAGGCCTACTGGTCAACAATGGTTTGTTATTGTTATGCTCAATAAGCATAAGTTCAGGTAAATAAAGTTTTTTCGAAATCTGTTTTTGTGTATATTGCACATGCAAACAATAATATTCTGAAACTGGTTAATAAATGTTTCATTTTGTGAAAGTGTATATAATAATTATTACACCATTTATATTTTAGTCAACTCAATTCTTTTGATAATTAGTCAACTAAATTCTAATGATAATTAGTCGACTAAAACTAGACTAAGACTAAAAACAAATCAATGACTAAATTATGACTAAAACTAAATGACATTTTAGTCAAAAGACTAAGACTGAAACTAAATCAAAAATTGTTGTCAATATTAACACTGAAGCAAAAACACTCATGCACATGCAAACCCTCACTTGGAAACATGCACATATGCATACACACACACATCCGTTCGCATATATACACAAAAACAGACACTCAAACACATACTGACACACTTGATGCACCCACCTGATGGCTAGCTGGAGTATGTGTGGTAACAGAGTGTGTGTGAGGGGGCAGCAGGCAGTGTAGAGGTACTGCAGCACGGCATAAACAGCCTCTCCCGGCACGTCACCCAACAACACCCTATGGGCCTGGGGCAAGTCCTCCTCCCGCACTCCGAAACCAGAATTATGGACCTGCGCACACATACACAAAGGCACGTTAGAGACAGAAAACTCACAACCAGGTTATTAACACAGCCAAGAAAATGCCGGGTGCATATACCATGTTAACCAGCAGGGGGCAGCGGGCGTAAAGCATGAAGGAGTGAGCGAAGTAGACTTCCCCGCCGTCCACCTGCAGCTGTACGTCACTGAGCTGTGGGTTGTTCACCATACCGCCCAGATCAGAGCACAGCCTGGACACGCTCACCTGTTTACAAACAAATGAACAGGACAAAGGAATACCTCACAACAATGTTCTGGATAATAGCCAGCAAGAAGTCTCTGCGCTGTTCATTCTGACAGACTCAATAACAGGTGTTGGGGTGTACACTCAAGTAGAGCAATATTTTGTCAAGGGTCATGATTTGTTTTTGCTTTTAAAGGTTTTAGAAGAAGCTTTAAAAATTCTTTGCCCCAAGCATATCCAAGTCACAGCTATCATTAGAAGGGGAAGGTCAAAGGGGAAACGTTACCGAGGTAACTGTGCTTGTGGGAGGCATTGTGGTCTCTGTAGTTTCAGGGACGAAGCCACTCAGAGGAAGTTCTTCCACAACAGCTTCCTTATCTGGACAGTAAAAGGAAAATGAGCAACTGGAACCATGACGTAGTAACATCTGGATATTTTTTTAGACTTAATGAATTATTAAGTCCTAGATGCATAATACATATAGTGTTATGTACATACTAGTGATGACGAGTCATGTGACTGAATAAACCTTTGAATTAACCCTTACAACAGATTCTGCCTTTGCAACCATAGGTTCTCATCCTGGTGATTTTGTGCAACTACACAGTGACACCTGTCCGAGCTGAGGCGTCTCACCTGGGCAGGCGTACTGGGTGAGGGTCATGCCCTCCTCCGCCAGCTCCACCAGGTCACGCAGGGCCTGCGTGCCAGGCGTGCCCAGGTCTGGGGTGAGGCCGGCTGGGGTGGGAGGACGCTCGGCCCCCCCCAGGTCCAGGGAGAGCGGGGCAGACGTGGGTTCTGAGCACACGGACGGCCTGCCCTGTGAAAAGAACGTGCATGAGAAGTGCACCAGCTCAGCACACGTGCATGTGTACATATCGATATTTTAAAGACTCTCTCACCTCAGGTCCAACCACTGGCTGTATGAAGTCCTTGAGCTCCGGAGTGTAAAACTCGCACACCGACTGCGGCCCTCCTCCGGGTAGTGCGCTCTTCAGCCAGATGGGGGCGCTGTGCGCACGCATCGGGAGCGTGGAAGGGGACAGGGTGGGGGTGGGCGGAGTCGGGGGTCTGGGGTGGAGGAGGAGGGAGGAGACGCGCTCCTGGATTCGGCCGAGAGCCGTCTGGGGGTCCTGCGCCAGAAGGAGAGGGGGGGGCCAGGCGGGCACACGTCTCCTCCTCTTCCCCCGACGGGTTCCTGGGAGGGAACAGCACGAAGACGCCCCGATTAAGGGGGAGTGACGTCCACCGTCCGGCCCAGGGGCGGCACGGGGAACCGGGCTCTGCTAACCCGGACCTGAACACCTCCATCACTACACAATGACACAGACCAGCTACACTGCAGCACGAGAACCTGAGCTGGCCAGGTAAAAGAAACCAGGAGACCCTACAGCTGGAGGGACAGTTATAGTTCAAATGCTCAAAATGCTTCTCATGACACTTAACTAGATGAGATCTTCAGGCTTGTGTGTGTGACTATATTGGGGAGCGTGTGTGGGTGTGTGTGTGTGTGTGTGTGTGTAAGCTACCTGCTGCAGGCCTGCACTGTAGCCCCGGTAGTGGGAGTGTGGCTACAGCTGTAGAAGCACTCAGCAGCTGTGCCTGGATCTGTCTCTCCTCCTCCCTGTCTCTCTCTCGCTCCTTCTCTTGCTCCAGCAGAGAGCGAGACAGGGCCAGCGCCACCATGGTGTCCTCGTCCATGCGCGGGGCCTTTGCCCTGGCCTTCCTCCTCACAGGCAGGCTGGACCCCTCTGCGGACCGACTGCCTACTGCCTGCTGTCTGGAAGAAAAAAAAACTCCAGACATTAAATCATTACTGCTTCAATACATCAATAAGCATCAATAAGTAAAGCCACCACATATTTATCTTGTGCAAATGTAAACATTTAAAATTCTCGTATTTCATTCAACATGTATGCAAATGGTGTATATGTGACCTTTCAGTCTGTGCTCCTTACAATTGGACAGCTGTGCTGTCACTCAAATGTTCTGCAGCCTGTCTCTGTAGGGCTTGCAGCAGCTCGGCCGGAGACACGCCCATACTGGCTGAGCAGCGCTTTAAGTGGACAGAGCGACTCTTGTCAGACTTGAAGCCCCGCCCACAGATGGGACACTCAGGCACCCGCGGGCGGGAAGGAGGCGGGGGCGGAGCAGGACGAAGCTCTTCAGAATCACCCTCGCTCTTATCCAGACACCTGCAACCAATCAGAGAGAGAATGAGCGGATGAAAATACACCGTCTACATTTGTATGTGACCATGTCGTTTGTCAGAATGTTCACATAGCAACCATGAACACTGCAGACTTGTCAGTCATACATTTAGGCATAAGAAATTAGGAATCAATACAACTTGCAGGGCAGACTTAGAACAGAACCGACATTCACACTGCAGAGAAGGGGCCCAAATCATTTGTGACATTTTCTGTTCTGATTTGGGACACTTTTGATACGTGATACTGCAATTTCATACTCTTGATTTGTACCATGTGAATCTGAAGAGACAGCGGGCTGAACGGTCGTCAGATTTCATTAGTTTGATCTGTTTCACGGAGTAATATCAGATATATGCTGCACTGTGAACCAGCCATGGTAAAAATTGGATTTGGGTTAGTGTTACCTGCAGTATGAATACAGGCTCAAACACATATGGGCCCAAACACATATGGGCCCAAACACATGGTACGTTTGCCATGTTCTTCGTTAGCAAACCCAGAGCTGTTCTGACAGCTCCTCTACGGGGCTCTCTGCTGCCGTTTCTCCAGGAGGGGGCGCTGTGGTGAGAAGCCACAGTGCTGTTAGGTTCAGTGCAGGACGTCAGGGTTCTGGTTTCAGCTTCGTACTCCAGTGAACCACGGCGAAGTAGCGTTGAGATCCGACCCGGTCTCTCACCCGACCCGCACACACTTCCAGGTAAGCTCACGTGCTCTTCTTTTAAGTAATGTTTGCCTTGACCCAAACACCCACATATCCAGTGTTTACAAGCTAAAGAGCATTTAAAACAGTGTCTCGGAGAGACTACTGGCTGGTACACTAGTCTGCTGCCAAGAAATTTCCGCCGAGTCTGTGTCACTCACCCAACTGTAGGCCCCACAGCTGAAGAAGCAACATGGCTGAACTGCCTCTATGCAACACCCCATTTTGTTTTATAGTCTTAGCCCTGCCCTAACCAAGCGTGGAATAAACGAAGATAAAATGGTTTATCATTGTGTTATCCATATATAACCCAATATAAGAAGGTATCATTCATATTTAATCCTTTTCTTACCACAGATGATATTTTAGCTATTGTTTCCACCCCCTTTCAGGATCACTGTTATTCTAGGGTCTGTTTAGCAGAAGCTGCAACACCATTCCTATGGAACTGAGGTGAGAACAAATATATTAGGTCTTACAAATGCCCCATGTGTATTGGGGGAATGGGGCAGTAAACACAGTCCTGTTAATGTGCCACTAACATCACACTGTACTCAAAAGGAACTTGCATTACAAGTGCCGAGCACAAGGTTAAACTCAGAGCAAAGCAACCCTGACCCTGACCTGACCCTTGACTGTAAAATCTGGTAGCTTCTTCCTGACACGTCGGTTGGTCGGTGGACACCTACTGGTGTCACAGCTGCTAGAAGGAACTGAGAGAGGAGGCCCAGCTAAATCACTCAAACACTGAACCCAACTCAAACCAGGCACTTCACACTGAAGATGAGAACTTCATGAAGGCAGAAACAACAAGTGGACCAAGAGACGTATGGAAATTACTGTAAGACAAGGCTGGAAGAGCTTTGGAGAAGATACTAAGCACCCATTGACGTCTGTACACATCACCACCAACAATGTATTTGCAACCTGGTACCATGCCAATTTAATTTAATGTTAATCAATCAAATTACTTTTCATCTCTTGAAATAAGAGCGATGCTATGTATAAAACCAGCTTTGACTCCTTTAATGTTGACCTAATAAAGATGTAAATACGATCAGATTATCTCAAGTCTGCAATGTGCACATTGGTATTCTGCACCTAATGGTTTCTTTTTAGTACAGTGTCTAAACCACAAAAAAACATCACCATTTAAATTCTGCAGTGTAGCTGCACTATAGCTGTGGTACCTGCACTGTAACTGCGGTTCCTGACCACTGCACTGTAGCTGCTGCACTTTAATGTAACTGACAGCTGTAATGCCTCTGGTGCCTGCCAGCGTTGTTAGCCATTGGCACCTGCCAAGCCGTGGTCAGGGTGTTCAACCAGAGCCGAGCTACCTGTTGATGTGCTGTGTGCGAAGGCGTGGGCTCATGGCAGACAGGTCTTTGTGGCAAAGCTGGCATAAGAAGAGGACTCCGTCCTCGACATGTACCACCGCCTGGGTCTGGGCCTCACGGTCCAACTGCTGCTGCAGCCTCAGGGCCAGGGCCTCATCACTTTTGGGCAGCTCGAGAGGCTCTGGCGCACACACACACACACACACACACACACACACACACACACACACACACAATAAGAAACAGTTGAGTTGCAACGCAGCATTCACGGTCAAGACTATGCAGAACTGTGCTATGACACATTCTCTTACCTGGTGGAGGTGGTGTTTCGTCTTTTGCCGTGTGCAGGAGCCGAGGTGGACTGGCTCTCCTAAAGCGCCCCATCCGGCGGACCACCTTCTCCTTAACTCCTCCATCAGCCTCTTCTGGCCTCAAGGTGGCTCCTGCATCCACACCGAGCTCTGCGTGTCCATTCACTAAGGTACCAGGCTGTGTCCTGCACGTCCCTGTGGTCTGGACAGGTCCGTTGTTTGGTCTTTTCCTTTTAAATGGAGCCCTGCGGTTAAGGGAGGCGACGGGCGCCCCCGTGTGGTGGACACGACGCTCGCACTGCTCCTCTCTGGACGCCTCTCTCTTCTCCTCGCCACATTCACCTTTTCGTCGCACTCGCTTCAGCAGCCGGGAGCAAAGGACAGAAAAGTCCTGGTCTGAATCGTCCATCAACGCGGTTCACCACTACGGTTAGATTAAATGAAATTCAGAACTCCGTAGTCAGATGTTTAATCAGAAATCATAAGTGAGAAGTATATTTTTTAATAATAAGTTAATTAAATAATCACACACAGACACGTTATCTTGATCGCTAGCTAGGTGGCTCACGTTCATACAGCATGCTTATACAAATTAAACGACACACAATGCGTTTCTGTGAACCCCTGTCGGTCATAAACTACCGATTTACCGTCTATAAAAACATACCGTGGTATGAAACACCGACACATACCGAGAAGCTAGCTAGCGACAGCTACGACGTTCAAATCCTTCATTACGAGCGCCTCTGTTTGCTTCCTGTGACGTATCTGTCACGTTAAAAGACCACGTGATTTTTGATTTAAGAGTTACTATTTAGAAATATAAAATTCATCCTCCAATAAAGAAAATGACTTACTTTCAGGGTAAATACGTGAAAATGATTAATTCCATATCCACATTCACTTCAGTTAATCAAAACTCATATATTCCCTCTACTTTCATTAAATGCTTGTAGGCCAACCTGACAAGTATGAGTTTATTAGATATGAAAGTATCAAACGTTTCAGGAACAACAAGAAGAGGTGAGCATAAGTGCAGATGTGTGCCATTGTTCCACAGTGCCGACTCGATTTCTTTAACAGTTAATCAATAAAAGATGTGAAGATTTTGACTGTATGTGTCTACATGTTATTTCACTTTTATTCTTGCGCAGTCGTGACGCATATACGTAAGCAGCGCACATTTGTGCAATTGATAAACACCGCTGATTGCATTTATTTAGTTACACAGTTAAGATATTAAGTTATTGTTATTCCAAAATATTATTCCACTTCTATCCTTACAAAATTATGAGTAAATGAATGTCCTTCAAAATAAAAGTCCTTCATAATAACGGCGAAATTTACTCAAGTTATCATGTTGCTACAGCCAGTTTGTAGTTTCTCAGTAGTTTCTGCTAGTTGTTTAGACCCATTCGTGACCAGTTTATTTGGAGCTTATTACTTTGACCTTGTTATGTAGTAGTCGCTAAGCAGAGTAAGATGACACTGCCCTGCTACCTCTGATCTTTCCTTATGGTTTTGGTTGTGTGTGCGTGCACCTAAGAGTAAATGTATCAAAGTTGCAATTCTTGACTTCAGTTTTCAATATACTTGGACAACAGACAATGTTTGGAGTTGTTTTTTATAGTAGGTTTGCTACATTTTCAACAAGCCAAAACCAGACACTCCTATTCCAGTAGAAACCATTAAAGTGATTCCACTCATACTTTGTACTTGATCTAAAATGGCCTCCTCCCATTGGCAAAATTTGGGCCCCATAATAATTCCACCATTATTACAGGCCTTTTCTTTTGAGTGACCTTATTAAAATCAGAATGCCTGCATATATGAATAAACACAATGCAAGGAGAAAAGTGGAATAATGTTGTCACAAATACATACAATATCTTGTATCTTTTAGCAATTGACTAGGTCCATTCTTCAAGTTTAATAGTTTTTGCCACTTGTATCACCAATAACAAAACTGCCATGTAACTATGTGACGCGACTCATTGTATTACAAAAATGGATGTGCTAGAAACTTATGTAGGCTATGCATCGCATTGTGCTCTGGAGGACAGCAAGAATTTCATCAGCTGTAGGCCTACATGAACAGGTCAAGAAGATGAAAAAGACCAGATGGCTTTTGCTGTTTTCACAGCTAAAGTTTTGAGCTACTGTTGCACACCTCTATCTCCACAGCAGGTGGCGCTATAGCTTATAAGCGCATGCTCACAGGCAAAAAGCCACATAGGCCTATTCTGACCTGACTGTTCACATAGCCCCTAATCAGAAACAAATCCGATCTAGGACCACATAGCCTACTGTGTGATGCAAATCTAATGTGAATTTATTGGATTGATGAGTCTATACAGGACTGAAAAAAATCTAATGTGTCCCATTAAGACACAAATACCTACATTATTAAACCAGATTTTTGTCACGTTAGGGCAGTGGTTCCCAAAGTGGGGGGCGCGCCCCCTAGGTGGGGCGCGGAGCTATTGCAGGGGGGGCGCGGAGCTTGAAAGTAAAACGTGCACATGTGTCAATAATTAGGGATGCACCGATTCCGATATTAATATCTGAAAAAATTCTAGATCGGGTATCGGGGACAATGTGACCGATCCATAAAAACAGATCTATTCAGTCTAATTCTATGCTTGTATTGCTTGCTTTTCGGAGTTAGTTCAACCTTAATACTCGCGCTGGTGGTATTCCACTTAGTCCGTTTATTTGCTAGTTGACCAAAATAAACCTGGGCTCCAGCAATACTTCACTGTTCATACATGAACTGGTGAGTTGTCCAAAGCTCATTTAATGTGTTACTTACAGAAATAAAATAAAGAGCAGTGGTCTGACTCGGTCTACGGCAGAATGCTAAAAAACAATATTCCATACGCGCGCTCAACTCGCTCCCTTAAAGAGACAGTACACATATTTCTGGCCGTTACATGCTTTGTGCTCTGCGTGATGTCTGCGCTTGCAAACTAGCCGCATATGTATTGCTGTTTCTCTTATTTCATCTCCTTATTTATTTTAAATTATATTTAGAATTCTTGAACCATTTAAAAGGTTTCTTGCAGTTTATTTTTTTCATGTTTGACCAAAGTTGTGAACCTATTGTTTTTGTAAGTTTCAGGTTCTTTGGTATTATTTATTTTACATTCGATGTTATATTCATAATTGCACTGACTGAACAAATGCAAGTTGTGTTGTTTTTACATGTTTTATGTGTGTTTAAGTGTGCTATACTGGTGCAGAGTTTTCAATAAACTTGTAATTCAGTATGTCTGTGTTTAAAAAAAAATGCTTTAAGTCGGTATCAGATCGGTATCGGCAGAGGTGGTCTTTGCATAGAGGCATGGCTAGGCAACTGCCTTGGGCCCCTCCCACTGCAGCCCACTGTAGGGGCCCCCTGATTAGCTGACTTATTTCTCGCATATTAATGTTTGATGGGCCCCCTACCTAATTTCGCCTTGAGCGCCCAAATTGCTAAGTCCGCCACTGGGTATCGGATCAGTATCGGCCGATACGAAGCCTCAGATATCTGAATCGGTATCGGAAGTGAAAAACGTGAATTGGTGCATCCCTAGTCAATATGGGGGGGTGTAGGGGGGGCGCAAAAATATTCTCATCTACTAAAGGGGGGCACGGCAGAAAAAGTTTGGGAACCACTGCGTTATGGTAATGTGAACGTAGCCTGAAGACCAAATCTAGTATTTTTTTCTCCATGCGACAGAGATTATGAATATTTGGTTGGCAGTACGAATACCAATCAATAATTTTCAATTCTTATTTGGGTCACTTTCAATCTGGATTATGTGTCAAATTACTCATCATGCAGACCGACCAATGACACTGCAACTCCCAGAATTCCCTGTGACCTACCCTCAACCCCCAATATTAAAGTTCACCTGTTTCATATTTAAGCACCACTATATAAACTATACACCAGAACATTTAATCACTTCTTTGTGAAGTATTGCTGACTAGGGATGGGGAGATTCACCGGTTCACATCGATGAATCGGCACACATGTCTGCGATTCGACTGCACCGGTTGATTCAACGTGCATCGGGTTTAATTTGCGGGCGAATTTACGGTGCATCGACTCTAGCCGTTTTGCATCGGCAAATACCATGGTTAAATCGGGTGTTTTGTTTTCCAGTATCTATTCCTTATTCTAACGTATTTACAGAGGCAACATACTTTTTATTTTTATTGATTTCTTTTTTTTCGAGGCAACATAAATGCACCATCGTCCTCAGGTACTGACGCAAACACGCGTACACAACAAAGATGGAGGGAAACGGGAGCATTAGCAAAGACAAAGATATTTAAGGCACCAAAAAAGACACACAAATCAAACGTGTGGCAATATTTCGGTTTTTTTAAGCGATGTGGTCAACTTGACAAGACGCACGCAATCTGCAAACAATGCCGTGGGGCTAAATACGTTAGTAGTAGTGATGGGACGAACGACACTGGTGCGTCAACACTGCCGAGCGCACGAGAGTGAAACCCCGTATCGGCACATATATGTAATGCTGCAGCCCGGAGCCCCGGTGGGCGTGGGTAAAGGGCGTATCATGTGTCAATCATTTTCGAATGCAGCCAATCAGATACTAGACTTTCGTTGTCAATCAATTTTTATTAAGCCAATTATCAGCCAGAGTTAGCTGTCAATCATTTTTTAATGCAGCCAATCATCTTAACAGATCTGCCAAAAGAAGGCGGAAACTGCACGGAGAAGCTCTTTAAACAGAAGTATATGCCGCTCTTACACAAAAGTAGCTGAATAAAAACATTAGAAGAGCCATGACTTTAGACATTTTTAAATAAAAGTTTAAAATACTTCTCACTTATTTTTCTGGAACGGCACTTTAATGTTTTTTTCCCTTTATTGCACGTATTGCATCATTTACATCATACATATATGTGGCGAGTGTAAATTGTTAGCGGAGGGGAGGTGTAAATGGACACAAATTAAGTATTATATCGCGATCGATCGCAAAGTATAAACGCCTCCGCCGAGCAGAGTGTTGAGGAGCGATTTCGACTGGAGGATCGTGCTCTATTTTTTATTATTAATTTTTAACTGATGCTGGTCCAGCGTGTCGCGTGCCACTGATTATGCCTCGGCGTGCCAACGGTGGCCCGCGTGCCATAGGTTGCCGACCCCTGCTGTAGAGCCTTTGAATATTAAAACCATTGTCGAAATTAAGCTCAGATGTGACCAGTAATGTAGCGCAAGTAAAAGAAGAACACGATCACACAGTCTCATTGAAAATGTAGGAGTTAATGAATAAAGTGCACCAACGCAAAACCCGTGACATAATCCAAATAAAGTTTGAAGACCAGTATTGTTTTGATATAATCAGGCATTGCTTTTAATCCTCATAATTATGGAGAGCTAGCTATTGTATGCTCACCGTGTACATCTTTCGCCAAGAGAAATTCGTGGGCAGAGTTTAATTACATCTTTGCGGGAGTCATTGAGTTGGATTAACTCTGATTTGATCAACTCTGTCCGATAACTCCAACACTCCATCGTCATTTGATTATATCAAAACAATACTAGTCTTCAAACTTTATTTGGATTATGTCACGGGTTTTGCGTTGGTGCACTTTATTCATTAACTCCTACATTTTCAATGAGACTGTGTGATCGCGTCCTTCTTTTACTTTACGTGCTGAGCTTAATTTCGACAATGGTTATAATATTCAAAGGCTCTACAGCAGGGGTCGGCAACCTATGGCACGCGGGCCACCGTTGGCATGCCGAGGCATAATCAGTGGCACGCGACACGCTGGACCAGCATCGGCAAAAAAATTAATAATAAAAAATAGAGCACGATCCTCCAATCGAAATCGCTCCTCAACGCTCTGCTCGGCGGAGGCGCTTATACATGGCGATCGATCGCGATATAATACATAATTTGTGTCCATTTACACCTCCCCTCCGCTACCAATTTACACTCGCCACATATATATGATGTACAAATGATGCAATACGTGCAATAAAGGAAAAAAACATTAAAGTGCCGTTCCAGAAAAATAAGTGAGAAGTATTTTAAACTTTGATTTTAAAATGTCTAAAGTCATGGCTCTTCTAATGTTTTTATTCAGCTACTTTTGTGTAAGAGCGGCATATACTTCTGTTTAAAGAGCTTCTCCGTGCAGTTTCCACCTTCATTTGGCAGATCTGTTAAGATGATTGGCTGCATTAAAAAATGATTGACAGCTAACTCTGGCTGATAATTGGCTTAATAAAAATTGATTGACAACGAAAGTCTAGTATCTGATTGGCTGCATTCGAAAATGATTGACACATGATACGCCCTTTACCCACGCCCACCGGGGCTCCGGGCTGCAGCATTACCCTTCTCCGTATCGGTGCGTGTATTGCTTTAAACAAAAACCACGTGACCGATACAAGAAGCGTATCGTTTGGCTGTGCCGCGCCAAATTGTGTTTATAAGGAAACGAACTGTATCGGCATGTCGCGGGTTTGTTGGATGGAGTTTTACTGTTACTTTTAGATTTTGTATTTTTGCCCTCACGGATCGAACCCTAACCCTAGCACTTCATCAATGCTGAGGCATTATAGAGCTCGGCATGGCAATGAAAAATCAGCACATACTGGTGAGAGTACCACAGGTGTGTTAAAATTCTCAAATAAAATTAAAATGTTTTAATTTAAAATTGTTTATTACACACAAAATGCTTTGTGTAACTATGTAATATTGTTTGTAAACTTATCAGTACTTTAATAAGGCAAAAAAATGTCCTTACATTTCCTAACAAGCAAGCTGTGGATGAGGCTGTGATCAACATGATCATCAAAGACTGTCAGCCTCTCTCCATCGCACTTGGATATTTATGCACACCATCTTCGTCTGTACCCTGTGAAAGAGTTTTTTCTAAGGCAGGAGAACTTGTATCTAAGAGGAGAAATCGCCTTGGACCCAACACACTTCAAAAACTTTTGTTCCTCAATAAAAATACATAAATGAATGAATTTCTTGTCATTTTTTGTGTTTTATATTATTTTTCTTTTTCATTAATGAAAATCCTTACATAAGTTGCACATTTTAGCTGAATTTTATTAGACAAATTTGCTATACTTTGCAGAGTTGGTTTAGCATTTACACAAGGTTTTAAGCAAATTTTGGACTCAAAAAATTGAGCAAATGAAATTATAAAATGATGAGATCATATTTTAAGTAAACGAATGTCGATTAAATATTTCACGAGTTGATGTGTTTTTAGGATGCTTTTTCAACTTTTCATTTTGATTACCTGTAATGATATTATAAATACTGCAGGGGTCACTATTGAGTGACCAACACAGTGTCAATACTGTGTCAACACAGTTTGTGTAGTGTGTCGATACACTCCTTGAGGTATCATCTTCCCATCACTAGTTAGTAGCACAACGAACCTGGCGACACACATAAAAAGACGGCACGGTGTGGACATCTCTGCGGCCGCTACCCCTTCGTAAGTCTAGCAGACAGTAGTGTTGCAGATCATAATTTTCACTATGTTTTAAAAACTGTTCATCTTATGTTTTAAACGTTTTGTATAAATATAGATGGAGAAAATAACTGAATAATTCACTTGAATAAATTAATGCTCTGTCTGAATATACTGAATTATGCATTTTTTATTATGTATTGGTTTTGCTCCATTGAAAACAACCAGGGGTGAGTTTCCCGAAACATTCTTAGCGCCAGAGGCGGTCTTTGCATAGAGGCGTGGCTAGGCAATTGCCTTGGGCCCCTCCCACTGCAGCCCACTGTAGGGGCCCCCTGACTAGCTAACTTATTTCTCGCATATTAATGTTGATGGGCCCCTAGCTAAATTCGCCTTGAGCCCCCAAATTGCTAAGTCCGCCACTGCTTAGCGCTAAGTACTTCTTAACCTCATACGTTTCATACGAGGTTACGAAGCGCTACGAACGTTTCGGGAAACCCACCCCAGATGCATACATCCCATAAATTGTTAGAGAGTAAAGTAGAATTGTGCTATTGAGTTAAGAAAACTGATGGGTTAGGCCAATACATCCTCAAACCTCAACTAACTGTATCGAATGATCATTTATCAAACCGAATCCTCATATAATAAGTCATATTGTTATCAAATCATTTTGAATTGCATCATATCGTGAACAGGAGTGATTTGTATCGCAAACAAGGGGTTTCAGAGTATCGCAGTTATATCGTTTCGGTGACAGTGTATCGAGATGTGTATCGAATCTACCTTAGTGGTGAAGATATACATCCTTATTGCTGACAGTATAGCCTACCCTGTTTTTGTTCATTTCCTGAGTCTTCATGGTCTGACTTGGTTTATCATTCACTCTTCTGTTTTGGCTTTGCCCTTATGTACCTTTGTACTGTTTTGTGAGAAGACCGACCTGGGTATTCAAAACGATTAATGCGCAGTTTTGTGGTGTTTCCTTGGCATACGCCGAGGAATTCTACAACTTCGCAGGTTTGTCTTTAACAAGGACAAGGAATAAATGAAGCAAAGGAGAAGCAATATATAATGAAATTCATTCCATTCATTTTTTATGGATTTCCTAGAGTCATTGGCTGCATTGATGGAACCCACATATGCTACCTATTATAGCACCATTAGAACATGAAGGCGATTACATAAACAGAAAATCCATCCATAGCATTAATGTACAGGTACTAACCTTTATAACCCTTAATGAATAATGTAATTATCTTTAATGGTAACAAAAATAACGTGGCTGTTGTAACTGACTGTTCTCCTTCCCATAGGGATGTGCCGATCCAGCTTTTTGAACTTCCGATACCAATATCGGCCGATACCGATACCGGCCTGTATTAAAGTTTAAAGTTAATGTATTAAGGCAATTCTGAAGGCAAAAGTGGGTCCAACCCGCTTCTAGCAAGGCATACCTAGTAAAGTGGCCAGTGATGCGTGTATAATTGGTCAGACTGTGTCAATGGAGTGTATAAACAAAAGCATCATTCCACAGTTTATAAACTACAAGGAGGTTACTGTACTGAAACGGTAATGAACCTGCCTTGAACATAACCGGCTGTGTCCTGAGAAGCTGGTGTCTCTGATATGCTTCCTCCACTGATTCAGAGAATGCAGAAGTCATAGTGAGGTGGATAAGATTGTCTCACTGTGACCCCAGTGAAGGGGGAAAAAAAAGAAATATTAAGAATATTAAGTAAATATTAAGAAATGTTAAGAATAAGATATAGTTATCCCATACCACTTTGTACTATATTCTTATACTTAATTTTTATCTTATGCCATGTGTGTTTCACACCACTCGGATTAGACCTGGAATTAGTAAATGTTCAATTACAAATTATTTTAAAAACCCAATACAGTATTATAAATGTGGAGAACATATAAAATACTATAATCACGTCCTTCAATTTTTTGACATGCTGACTGCCTTTCTCTAGTAGCTGTGGTAGTATTGCATTTGCATATGCAGTCATTAATACTTCAAGCTCCAGTGGTGTGAAATACGATGCTCGACTGATTTTCGCATTTATGTCCATGGCAAATCTTATTTATCTGCGTTCCATTAAGAATGCCTATTATATATACGCATGGACGCACTTCTGTCTGGGTCAACCTACTGAGAGTTGATACCCTGATTACTTTAACTCCGATCAGCCATTTAGGAGCCGAAAACTCTGTCAGATCGGGGTAAGACAACTCAGAGTTCAGGGTTAACTTTGTCTGATTATCTTACCCTGTTTACAAAAAGTCTGCATACTTCTGTGAAGTAACATGTACCAGCCATCACATTACTGAAATCTAATACTAATCACCTAATCGTAACCACAGAAATGAGAAGCTTGTGGTGTTGAATGTTCCTAGCAATGTATTTAGATTAATCTGTTGTTTTATTTATTTTTGAGATGTTTAATTTGTTTGTGAAATTGCAGCCAGCCTCCACTGCATTAAATAAGTGGTAGTTTTTGGATAAGGGATGTTTAATTTTGAATTTTATGATCCATTTGATTTTGACTTTGTGAATTCCATAATTCATCAGAATATCTACAGAACACTCATCTACAATGTCTGGAATTGGTCTAGATAGAGCACACATGTTTCTATGCATAATGGAGCTTTCTGTGATATTGGTATTGCAGTAACAATGAAAAAGCAAATTGTGTAGCCCTGTTGGAAGTTAATGGGCAGCCCTGACTGGAACGACGGGACCAAAAAAGTAAGACAAAGCAGATTTATTAAAATAATAAATGTACTTAATAATAAAGCTTATTATACTGTATCCCAGGATATATCATATAGGGACATTTTTTGGCAATGCTAAACAGTTAAATAAAATAATTGATACATTTACATTAAAAAATGTATTTATTTATGTGTGAAAGCATGAAGAGTGGAGACTTCAAAGTCCCAGGATACCAGAGGTATGATGGACATGGGGCTGTGCCAATGACTATGTAGGGGGTGGTTTATTTTAAAGGCTCTGTGGGGGAGTGCAGGGACGAAGTCACCAAGCTCCATGGCTCCTGCAAAGCTTTGCGTAACGCTGGTGGGGGCTCGCCCGTGATGATAGCAGGTATTGGGGCACGCTCCGCCCCTGTTACGCGTTGGTATGTGAACCCGCATACAACGCGTGTAATGTTGAACCGGGAAAACCCAAATGCCAATCACAAAATAAATCAGTGAACTGAAACCTCGGCCAAAAGGATTGCGGGAAAAGTGCCAAAAGAAAAACCTCTGTGAAAAGGAATTACAAAGGAAACTCGAAAGACAAACTAAAAGATCGCGGAATACTCGTCGCGAGAAAACCAAAACAAATTAAACAAACTGAAGACGCCAGGGGGAGTGGCTGGCTCTCAAACCACAATGGGGAGCAAACAAAAAACCCTTCCCAAAATAACAAACGAAACTGGATAGAGAAATAACAGGGCTGGAAAACTTGACAATGGCCTGAAGTGGCGAAAAGGTGAGCGAACTCCGAAAATGACAGAGAAAACAGCGAACAAGGTAAGTACAAAGAGGTAACATGGAACGCAAAGAGAGGCTGGCAGAAAGCGCGTAGAGACGGCAACAAACAACTCAGCAATGAGACTCTGTAGCTATCCTTCTGAAATAGGAAGGAGAACAGCTGCAGGTCATCATTGCTGATTGCGTGTTTGAGAGCGCGTTCGCGAACTAATGCTGGTCTGCGCGCGAGCGCTGGTCCGCGAACGAGTGCAGGCTCGTGAGCGAGCACTGGCCCGTGAGTCCCCTCCTGTTGCGACAGGAGGCGCGACTCTGGGGTCAGCCCTGACAGCCCCTGCATGGAGGCCATGTGGTGGCGCATCATCTGGGCCTGCTGGAGACAGGTGCTGCTGCTGCCGCTGCCGCTGCCGCTGCTGCTGCTGGTGCAGCTTGTGCTTGATGTTGAGGCAGAAGGGCACGGGGCACTTGTTCTCCTGGCAGTGCTTGGCGTGGTAGCAGCACAGGGCGATCAGCTGCTTGCACACGGAGCAGCCGCCGTTGGTCTTGCGCCTGCAGCGCTTGGTGTGCTGCACCACCCGCTTCATCTTCTGACAGGACGGCTGCGAGCAGTTGGCGTTGCGGCACTGGCAGGCGTGCACCAGCGACTGGATGCAGCGCTGGATGCTCAGGTGTCGGTGCTGGGGGGCGTCAGTGTCGGGCCTCTGTGGCTCCTGGGACATCACGAGTCTCTGTCACGTAAAAACATGTATTCGGATAAATTATGACATTTTAGCGAAAGGAATAACAACTGTCTGGTTTCTTGCTTAGGAAAAAATAAAACAAAAACAAAACAAGCAAACAAACAAAAAAACAAACTTGATCTGTGAAAGAACATTGTTTTCCTATTCAAGGTTATAGTTAATTATGTTCAAATGTAAAAGTGAAAGTATGCCCTCCGTGTTTTAAATAACCACCTTCACAATTTTAGTCATTAAATCTTATTTACAACATTATAATTTTGCTCAGTGGCGCAAAAAGGTGGTATGCAGCGTATGCGACGCATAGGGGCGCTGCACTAGAGGGGGCGCCAAATCGATGCCAGAAAATTATTTGCCGAGTTGGTGGGGGGTGGGGGGTGGAGTGTGGGGGGCGCCGATAGTATGTTTGCATACACCTCAGAAAGTATGGTTGCAACCCTGATTTTGCTATCCTCGAATATTCATCAAAGGTCTACCACAAAACCAAGTTCACAGTAAAAAACTATTACAAAAGATAAACCTGTTACTTCCATTAATAAAAACCATGTGTACATCAAACTGTATTCATACCATTGACCGTATATATAATGGACGGTACGTCACCGTTGGCTCCCATTTTGAGTTTTTTAAGCCACCAAGATGGCCGCACGGACGCTGCCATCTTGAAAATTGGAGCCAGAGCATGCGCATTAGAACCGGTAGGCAGGACAGTATCTCCGCCAGAGACTGTATCTCCGCCCCGACATTCGTTAGGATACGCCCACCAGTATAGACACTTTTGACGTTTTACAAAATAAACAAAGGTAAAAGGTTTTAATACTGCTGTCGAGAGTTTTGCTGTTGAGCGCGTTCACATTTGAGCGTCTGGTATTAGACGTCAACCAACGCAGCTATTAACTATCAATCACCTTATCGCCACACCCCTTTAAATAACGCTTAATAACTTCTATAAAATCTGTTTATCGTAGAGAAAAACACCGGGAGAGATACTAACGCAATGGGGTCTTATAGAATTGACAAAATATAATTGCTCAAAAAACTTATTTTACGTGTAATAAAAATTCAAAGTTTGTCGTCCGGCCCGTTCACTAACATGGGAATGGGCGGGGTTAAAAGTTGTACTGCAGCCAGCCACTAGAGGGCAGCTGACTAACGGAGGCTTCACTTTTTACTCGCGTCGTCCAGTCCACTACAGTCAATGATTCATACCCAAGACTTGAGGACGGCCCAGAGACGGTCTTATTTGAGGTTTTGTATAACGTTCGCGATAGGACGTTTCTAGGCCATAACGGACGTTCCTAGCAGGTCCCCTCGTAGTCCTGGCGGAACGTTCCCAAAGACACATTGACAGGACGTTTGGTGACGTCCGGACGTGGTCCCCCGACAGTTATCATGGTGCGTGCATGAAAGGCAGTCAGCTGATTTCAATTTTTACGTCACTAGAGAAATAAGGGATTTAGCAAGCGGGAATATAAATACCAGAGGCAAATACACGTCCCCGGGACGTTCGCTGTTTGCTGGAGACGTCTGAACTTCTGACCACCTACGCATGCGCGTTAAACCGCGATAACTTGTTCAGTTACCTTGTTGCGTAGCTAACATCCAATTTAAACTAAATACAACAAAGGGTATAAAAATGAGTGCCGTAGCTGGTCCGAGTAAGCCTAAAACCAAAGAAGGGAAATGTGGAGCGGCATTTTCGGACTGTTCAAGCATCATTTCGGGTGAGTCACTTAAGCACAAGAAGTCCTTCCAAGACGTAGAGATGATAAAAGATGCATTTGTTGAAGCCGCTAATTCCTTGTTCTGAGACTTTAAAAACAAATCGGAAAAATTATCTTCAATCAAAGCTCTCCAGCTATCGAGGAATACAGTTACAATTACAAGTATTACTACAATTAGTGATTCTTTAAAATACTTTATTTATCCAAAAAGGAAAAGGAAATAAAGAATACACAATATTTAATAGTAATAATAACTTAAATAATGATAATATAGAACAAATACATTCATTTTGCATTTTTATTGTAGGTAGATCATTTTGACTTGGTCATCAACCTGCTACTTCCGTTAATAAAACGAAACTGTATTGATGTAAAACTACTGCAAAAAAAAAACTTGTAAAAACAGACAGTCTTACCGGTGCAGAAGTTTTTATGAACTTCCAGAAGTTTGTTTCCCTTTTACTAAACTGAGCAGCTACACGAGAAGAGTGATGAGGTAGAGCTGATCAAATATCAGAAGATCTCCAAGATGTCAGCCTTCTCCAAGAGAAGGTGCCTTGATGGTCTGCAGATCCGGGTAAGCTCAAGTTGAGCTGCTCAACAGAGTCTGGCCGTAAATCTCACCTCTCAGGTCATCATCTCTCTGAGACCGATCTCATCCCCGAGACCAGGAAATGACGACTCGCTGTCACGTGATTGCATAAGAAATTAAGCATGGCAGATCGAGATCACTCCTCTGCGTTCGCCCCCTACTACAGAAATAGTGCACTATTGTCAGCTAATGGTAAATAGTACATTTAGTAATTTCTGTGATAGGGAGCAATTTTGAATACAAAGATGGGTTATATTATATATATATATATATAAGCTTGGAGTTTAATTTATTATATATGATATTATGAATTAATAATATTATAATTAATATTTATATATAAATGTGTAGGAATACCAAGTTTAAATAATTCTTGCTTTCACTAATGTGTTTATACCCAGCAAACAGCGAATGTCCCAAGGACGTTCGTGGACGTTATTAGGCCGTAAGGTGAACCAGCAAAAAGTGCTTAGAAAGTGATTTTCGTTCCCATGTCTGGGCACTACTTTTTAAAAGTGTTTTTGAATAGACAATACCCTTGTTGACCTTGAGTTAAAAGTTCTCCGTAAAATATCCTGCAGTTTTTTGTCACAGTGCATAAATGTATATGTCACGCTACAGCCCCGAACCCCTCCCTTCGGGCGTGTGTTAATGTAGTCCATGTGTCTATATGTACGTCCGTGCGTGAGTGTGGCTGGGTGTGTGTGTGTTCACTTGTTTCGTTAGACTAATGTGTTTCACGCGGTGCTTGTTAGGCTACGTGTATATAGTGTGTGTGTTTGTATCATTTGGTGCTCGTCTTTAATGTGACATTCGTTGTGTGTTAGACTGTTTCAGCATGCCGTGAGCGTGTACTGTTCAGTGTGTTTACTGTTGTTTCGATACGCCGTGAGCGTGTCCAGCGTCAAGCCTAATAAACGTAGCCTTTGAACGCACCTCGTCTTTGCATCCTCGACTCCCTCGCGCCCGTTACAGAAAGACGAGCCGTAAGGATGCCAGGATTCCGGCCATCGGGAAAGCGGTCAAGCAAGCATAGGACAAAGAAGGGAAGGCACCAGCGCGCTCCCTCTCCAGGCCTCGGAGAGTGAGGGAGAGCGTATATTCGCCTACCTGCAACTACATGCTCGCGAGGCTGAGGAGGGACTGGCCTATTTCTAATAGAACCTATTTATATTTGTTTAAAAGGTGCTGTAGAATACATTTATCTTGCATTTTACAGTATTCTCTAATTTGTGCATAGAAGGTATGCGACCTTGGTTGGGGTGAAAATTGCCCACATGAGTTTTTTACATGCCCATTTGCAGGTTAAAATGTGTTGGTGGTTCTTGTTATATTTTGAGGTAAGGAACTCTGCAGCAGGATGGCGTTTCTTCTGCAAAAGGTGCAGGGAGTGGACTGCTGAGGACTGGGGTAAAGTCATTTTCTCTGATGAATCCCCTTTCCAATTGTTTGGGACATCTGGGAAACAGCTTGTTCGGAGAAGACGAGGTGAGCGCTACCACCAGTCTTGTCTCATGCCAACTGTATTCTGAAACCATTCATGTGTGGGGTTGCTTCTCAGCCAAGGGAATCGGCTCTCTCACAGTCTTACCTAAAAAGACTTACAGTCTTACCACAGCCATGAATAAAGAATGGTACCAGAATGTCCTCCGACAGCAACTTCTCCCAACCATCCAAGAGCAGTTTGGTGATCAACAATGCCTTTTCCAGCATGATGGAGCACCTTGCCATAAAGCAAAGGTGATAAATAAATGGCTCAGGGAACAAAACATAGAAATTTTGGGTCCATGGCCTGGAAACTCCCCAGATCTTAATCCCATTGAGAACTTGTGGTCAATCATCAAGAGATGGGTGGACAAACAAAAACCTACACATTCTGACAAAATGCAAGCATTGATTGTGCAAGAATGGACTGCTATCAGTCAGGATTTGGTCCTGACTTGAGAGCATGCCACGGAGAATTGCAGAGGTCCTGAAGAAGGGTCAACACTGCAAATATTGACTTGCTGCATTAACTCATTCTAACTGTCAATAAAAGCTTTTGTTACTCATAATATGATTGCAATTATATTTCTGTATGTGATAAAAACATCTGATAAACACACATAAAAACCAGAGGGCAGCAGATCATGTGAAAATATAATATTTGTGTCATTCTCAAAACTTTTGGCCATGACTGTACATACAATATCTTGATATATTATCTTTTATTGAGGAAGAAAAAAACAATACCCCAAGAGTCAGCGAGAGCTGGAGTGGAAGATGACTCACAGGTGGATAACACGGTTACGGACTTTGGAACGGACATGTGTCACGGAACAGCTCCGGACCCTTCCCTGTGGGTGTGCCGTTACGTTGTCTGCGTGTCGTTATGTCCATGTTTGTACTTCCGTGGGCGTGGGTCGTCTGTGAGCGTGTTCGTTTGTTACACCTGTGCCTTGTCTCGAGGTCACGTGGGTCCGTGTAATTCACCTATTTAATGTGCGTTCACGTAGTGTCTTGTGCTCGTCTTTGTCTAAAGTTCATGCCCGTGTAAGCACTAGCGTCAGCGTGCTTGCACCGTTTGTGCTGGGCTTTGCGTTGTGTGGATGAAGTAAATGTTCTGTGTGCACCGTAAGACGCTGGTAGTGTCTCCTTCTTCCTCCGTCACCACAGCGTCACAACATGACTACGAGAAGTGGGTTGAGCATACAGGCAGGCAGGGTGGTAGGGGAAAAGGCGCTGCAGACTTGCGTGTGTGGGTGGCGCAAGGTCACGTCAGTGAGAGGGCTGAGGACTCACCAAGGGAAGATGAAATGCTTGAGTGAAGGAGTGCAGGGTCCCCGCATTGAACAATACCGTGCACAGAATTGTTCGAGTCAGTCGGCTGAAGTCCAGCGGGAGGTTATATACCACAGTCCGCAGGATATCAACATCCTTGTTACTATGGAGGCCAACTCAAGCACAGGAGGTGGAGAGGAGGATAGCAGTGTTGGGCCAGGTGTTAGTGGAAAGCAAAAGGGAAGAGAGAAAGGGCTAAGGCACAGATCGAAGGTTAAATGGCCAGGGGCAGGTGATAAAATGTTGTGGAGGAGCGTTAATGATGATTTGAAAGGGATGTTGGTAGGGTTGAAGGGAACAGCGGAAAGTAAGTTGAACAGGCTAGGTAAAGTTATCTATGATTATGGTGTTGCAAGATTTGGTGTTGTGCAGAAGAAAGGAATGAGTAAGGCTGTTTGTAAATCAAGGAGGCAGGTAGAAATAGGAAAACTTGTCAAAGAGTCAAGGTTATTGAGGAAGCAGTGGAAGCGGGGTGATGAGCAGGAAAGAGGGCATTGAGTTACTGCAAGACGAGTTGAAAAGTAAGTTAGGGAAATTGCGGAGAGCAGAAGCTATGAGGAAAAGAAGGAAGAAGAAAGAGCGCGCTAGAGAGGCATTCTTTAAAGATCCGTTTAGATTTGTTAAAACGTTGTTTAGTCAGGAGAAGTCAGGGAGCCTAAAGGTAGGAAAGAAGGAGCTTGAGGGGCATTTTCAGAAGGTGTACTCAAGGGAGGAAAGGACTAGTGAGTTGGAATTACCAGCAGATATTCCGCCAGTAGGTGACCTACAGTGGAAGATGGATGTTAATCCCCTTAAGTGGAGTGAGGTACAGGATGTAGTGCGGTGCTCAAAAGCAGGTTCAGCACCAGGGCCTAATGGAGTTCCATATAGATTATATAAAAGTGCGCCAGATGAAGTTGTTATGGAGGTTGATGATTATAGTGTGGAAGAAGGGGATAATCCCAAAGGACTGGCAAAAGGCAGGTGGTGTTCTTATTCCGAAAGAGAAGGATTCTGTAGCCATAGAGCAGTTTCGTCCCATAAGCTTACTTAATGTGGAGGGTAAAATATTCTTTAGTGTAGTTGCACGTAGGTTGGCAGCGTTTCTGAAAAAGAATAAGTTAATTGATACATCGGTGCAAAAAGCAGGGATTACAGGTTTTTCAGGGTGTATAGAGCATAGTAGCATGATTTGGCACCAGCTTCAAACAGCAAGAGCAGAGAGAAGAGATCTACATGTGGTATTCTTAGATCTGGCTAATGCTTTTTAGCGCACTTCATTATAAAAAAAAACATTACAAGCACATGTTGAATGAAATTTGACTTTTATTTGTAACATTCTCTAAACGTGAGTTTTCAATGGAAAAAAGTCACAATCCATATCCAATATTAACTATATACTATTAACTTCTGTTTACCCTCCACTGTCTGCAGGCCTTGTTGCATATATTTTGCAATTAGTAAAGCAATATAGGCCTACAATTAAGACAGTAACAAGACCAAAAAGTACGAGAAGGAGTTATAGGCTACTGTGTGTTGTCATTACATGAATGCAGATGGGCATTTTTCAGTTAAAGAAGAAACGGGGAACTTCCCGTTTTTTCTTTCACAAACGAATGTGTTAATTTATGTTGCCTAACAAAACCTATACAACAGAAAACGTTCAGCTTAACACATAGATTTGCAAACTCTACCTTAATTATTTGTATGTGGTCGTCCTCGCGTTATCTATCATTGATTTGGGCTAGAGCGACTAGTTTATCGGGTGACCAGTCGGCTAAAAATGCTTAATAGTTTGGTGTTGTATGAGACATTTTACAGCACAAGAAAATGATTTCACGTTGGGCTTAGAGGGCAAACGGTACGATTTGACTTGATGTGTATGTGACCTGGCTGGTGGGGCACGGGAGAAGAAGTCTATCTGTGACCGTGTGTGCTGTGCTGAAGATGCTTCCTTCCACTCGCTGAACTGAACTGCTGCTGCAGCGCATCTGATGTTTAAGGAAGAGAGAGGTCGGGTGTGTGCGAGGTGGTGGCTCATTTCAGGGCATTGTTTTTAATCGCTCAGGTTTTCAAAAGATCATTTCAAACCGACCTCAGTAAAATGTTAATAATAATATATATATTTTTTAAACCGAAGTTTCAAAAGGGCACTTTTGTTGATAAAGGGCAGAGTTGGTGGTGCTTTAGCACCACCTGAAGTCTATGTGTGCACGCCACTGTGGCAGGGTGCACAATCTCACCATTGGCATTTACAATGGCAATGGAGGTGATTATTAGGGCTTCTAAGTGGGTTGTAGGAGGGGAGAGGTTGCATGATGGCACCCGGCTCCCACCGATTAGGGCATACATGGATGACATGACTACATTAATAACTACTGTTCCATGTACTTGACGGCTATGGGAGAAGTTAAGTGATAATCTTAGGCTGGCTAGGATGAAGGTTAAACCCAGTAAGTCTAGGAGTGTTTCAATTGTGAAAGGGAAGTTGACACAAGAAAAGTATGTGATGGAGGGAGAAGTAATACCGTCTATTCTGAAGAAATCAGTTAAGAGTCTAGGTAGGTGGTACACCGCAGCACTGAATGACAAAGAGCAGGTTGTAGAGTTAAGGAAGGAATTGGGTGAGGTTATTAATAGTATCGATAAGTCCTTTTTGCCAGGTAAATTAAAGTTGTGGTGTTTGCAGTTTGGATTGTTGCCTCATCTAAGGTGGCCACTGACAGTGTATGATATTCCGATGACTGAAGTTGAGAGGCTACACTGTAAAAAAAAAAAAAATCTTAAAAAAACGGTAAACGACTGGCAGCAGCGGCTGCCAAACAAAAACTTTAATTTTAAAGTTAAAAACCCTGATTTAAATTAAATGGAAAAACAATCAATTTACAGAAAAATTCATTAAACATTCTGCAGAGAAATACCGTTATTTTACAGATTTTTCCTGGATTATTATGATTTAGCACTTTTAATAAAGTGACAGAACTAATATTTTTGCAGAGAAATATCGTTATTTTACAACTTTTCCCTGAATTATGACAATTAAGCACTTTCAATAAAGTGACAGTACTAAACGTTTTGCAGAGAAATACCTTTATTTTACAACTTTTCCCTGAATTATTACAATTAAGCACTTTCAATAAAGTGACAGCACTAATAGTTTTGCAGAGAAATACCTTTATTTTACAACCTTTCCCTGAATTAGTACAATTAAGCACTTTCAATAAAGTGACAGCACAAAAAGTTCTGCAGAGAAGTACCATAATTTTACAGATTTTTCCTGTCCATATTCATCATGACTTCCAGGACAAACTCAAATGTGGAATGCAAACTGCAAAGTTATTTTATACAAATGAAAAAGTATATTATACCAATGCTGAGCACCTCAATGTCCTCCATCATCACTTTTAATCATTTAAATCCCCAGGACTGTACTCAGTGTCTTTCTCTATCACCAATATCAGTAGCCTGAACACAACTACAAACACATAACACTGATGTGACATGAAAGATACACTCCTTCTCATTTACATGTAGGGCATTTAGCAGACGCTCTTATCCAGAGCGCCTTACGAAGTGCTTTGCCATCTGTTCACAGAATTAATTCTAAATAGTACATAGATAGGTCAGAATTCAAGATACCCTCGAACCAGAATACTACTAAACTACAGAAATCAATGCAAATACCTAGAAGTACACAAAAACACATGCTGAATATTGCTAAACTACAGAAATTAAAATGGATACCTACAAGAAATGCAAATTCACATAGGTACTATATCATACAACGGAAACAACTATGACAATTGCTAGAGATTTAGTCTGTTCTACAGATGAGTCTTCAGTCTACATTTGAAGACTGATAAGGACTCTGCAGTCTGGACAGTCAATGGAAGCTCATTCCACTATCTCGGAGCCAGGACAGGTCTTGAAGTTTGTTTTCCGTGAGACTTTAAGCATGGCGTTTTAAGCCAAGCCGTACTTGAGGTTCAAAGTACTCAAGGTTTGGATGGGGCTTTGACCATGGCCATCATGTAGGGAGGGGTTGGTCCATTTTTGACTTTGCAAGCAAGCATCAAGGTTTTAGATCTGATGTATGCAGCTACTGGAAGGCAGTAAAGAGAATGCAGCACTGGAGTGACATGTGAACTTGGGGAGATTGAAGACCAGTCATGCTGCTGCATTCTGGATCAGTTGTAGAGGTCTGATGACCCATAGAGAAAGATCCATAAGTAAGCAGTTGCAGTAGTCCAGCTTTGAGATGATGAGAGACTGTAAAAGCACCTGGGTAGCTTCCTGTGAAAGAAAGGGTCGTATTCTCCGTATGTTGCAGAGAAGAAATCTGCAGGATCTGGTCATTGGCCTCTCAGAAGTGAAAAGCAGAAGTCTGCCTGTTAAAAAGTTGCAGACAAAATCCAAAGTTAGCTGCTGTTAATTTTGTGCCAATAACATTACAAATATTATAGTTCTTATGAGCTGAAATATTTACCATGATTTGGTATAAATGATAAGTCTTTGAATCATCATTTACTTGGTTAGATTCTGAATCTTTGCAGGTAAAAAATTTATTGATATTGAAATTACTACTCAAAGTTCATCCTTGGAAAACAATTGATGTCTAGGGGTACAAGTGTGCAGGTTAACAAAGCTCTTTTTCAAAGAGACAAAAATGTGATACGTTCACCTTATCGGAGTCCCTTTGAAAACCTACAGAGCTTTGTTAAGGTTATACATCTGGACATCAGTTTTCATCCAAGAATGAAAACTGCAAAGCCATTTTTGAATCATGACAATGATATGTGTGAATTAGCACTTAATCTTGGAAAACACATAAACAGTGAAGAGGGATTCAGGAGGTGGCAGATCCTGAAGATCCAGTGTAGTGGTGCAGCAGGGAGAGTCACTCACCTCAACATAATGGCCAGATTGATTTGTACTGTGAGCTAGTGCTCCTGATCTGGGCTGTGATGCTCCTGCTCTGGGCTGTGATGCTCCTGCTCTGGGCTGTGTTGCGCTCCTGCTCTGGGCTGTGTTGCGCTCCTGCTCTGGGCTGTGTGGCGCTCCTGCTCTGGGCTGTGTGGCGCTCCTGCTCTGGGCTGTGTTGCGCTCCTGCTCTGGGCTGTGTGGCGCTCCTACTCTGGGCTGTGTGGCGCTCCTGCTCTGGGCTGTGTGGCGCTCCTGCTCTGGGCTGTGTGGCGCTCCTGCTCTGGGCTGTGTGGCGCTCCTGCTCTGGGCTGTGTGGCGCTCCTGCTCTGGGCTGTGTGGCGCTCCTGCTCTGGGCTGTGTGGCGCTCCTGCTCTGGGCTGTGTGGCGCTCCTGCTCTGGGCTGTGTGGCGCTCCTGCTCTGGGCTGTGTGGCGCTCCTGCTCTGTACAGTAAACAAAATGTAGGCCAAACTTGGTGCATATTATTTTTTTGCTTTACTTATTTAACATATGAGAAAGCATATTTATTCCCTAAGGGTTAAAATGCAATGGACAAAATCTTCACAATGATCCCAATAATGGTGTTTTAATTTTTTACACAAACCATACCTGGTCTCCTTCACCCTTTCTTTCTTCAGTGCAGATCTGCATTAGCTTAACTGAGAAGTGGTCCAGCTGCAACATGAATTTTAATTGCATAGGATTTTCTCCATTAATCTGGAAAGGTTTTGACAAAAAAAATGCTGCAGTTTTAAGTCTATTCATATTCATTACATATTGTAACGGTGTCGAGTCAGAAGGACCAGAATGAGTCATGACACCAATGTTAGCGAACTGTTCTTTTATAAGCAACACGCTAAAAGCATAAACAAGTGACAAATACACTGATTCTAAGGAGGAAAGGGAGGGGGAACACTAACACACACTAACACACATACAACACACATCCAGGGAAACAGGGAACTCACCGCAGGGCCTGCTGGGAGGCCTGAAGACTCTACCCCTCGACGCTGCCCATTGGCGGACGGTACAATATTCAGCCACGCAGAACGTTTTTTTAAAACCCCATTAATGTCTGCCACTCAAAATCCAGATCCATAGTGCTAAAAATGTAGAAATTACGTCAACTACAAAATGCGACATCAGTGGCATATGGAGAAAGCTGAACTGTTAAGCACATTCATTTGTACATCATTTAATGTGAATATTAATCATTAGCGATAGAATAGTCAGCGACGTTCCTAGCAAATTAGACTTAATGTTACCTAAGAAAAATGCTCAACTATTTCAAGGTTCACCTCACATTAAAACCAATTCCAAATGAGACCGAGACCGAATTTGAGTAACTAGCTGTCGCTAGATTTAGTTATGTTCAATGAACCTTATAACAAAGACTTGATGACCACATATAGCATTATTTAACCCATTATGTATTTAACAGTGACCGAATTAAAGTATTTTAAAGCATTGGAAAATATTAGATATTAATATTTTATTGTTTACATCTTTATCAAATGAAACATTCAAGTGAAATGTGTTTTTAGACTGGGCTAACTAGCTAGTTAACTAGCTAACATTGGCTTACATAAAGTAAGGACGTTTTCTTACCTGATGTCACCAATAGTGCTTCACTTAAATTTTCTTCCTCTGTGCCCCGTTTCCATCTTATTTTGTAGAATAATCCAATGATAATCCGCTCAAAATAATAATTTGGCAGGCAGATGTAAAATAATCCAGGTAGCTAGCTAGACACCACAGCTCTGACCGACCGTAATGTCCACTGTCAGCACACACTCGCTGAAATTTTCAAACATGACCTGAGAGGCGCGAATAGTTGTCATTGGCCAGTTTCCTGAATGACAGTCAGATTAACCAATTATGTTTAAAAGCAACACGTTGAGCTCAAATCACGTTTATGCCCCTAGCCTAGAGATAACATTTATATTTAAGTGGTTGTTCAAGTTGTGTTTTTATTCCAGTGTGTAACTATAGGCACACACATTTTTAAGTTTAAAAGCCTGTTCCATTACAATGTACGTCTACCAGTACATGTATATCAGTTCATCTGTCTCTCAGTGTGTTACAGGTTATTTCCTTGGTTATGTTCAAGTATAGACCCAGTGTTTAGAAATGTTTCTTTTAAAAGCACCCAAACAAACTGCCATTTTCTATTGCCATTGACTGCACAAGAACTAAAATGAGAACAGACATCAATAAAGATGGAACAATCAACAGAAATCTGCTACATACTTTAGATATGCCAGTGTAAAAATCTAATGTCTGAACTGACATTAGGAAGTCACTCTTCATTCTGTAGGCATCATAAAAATGAGCATTTTCAATTGCAGGAATTATTTTCTTTTTCGTCAAATCAATTAGCATCACGTTCTGTGGCAAATTAATATGTCCGAACCTATATATTTTGTTCTGTGTACATTTTTCTCCTGAACATCAATGGATCCTCTGAATTACGAGGACGCCTAACAATCAATCATGTAAGCTAATACTATGAAAACCCCATTCATTTCTGACACTGAAAATCATGTTTAAAACAGCAATGCCAAAAGACATAAGATTTTGATTAAAATGACAGAGAAAAAAACTTTTTAGTTCTTACAGACATAAACCTTTATATAATCAACCGAATGTTTAATTGCAGATAATTGCTGTAATTATACATGAATCTGTATATAATTTAAGAAAGCAGAAAAATACCGTATAAATAATACTGTATTATTTCCGTAAAAAAACGAGAAAAGCATGTAACTTGTAATTATTGTCATAATACTTGAAAATAAGACATTTTGTCAAATTACAAATAATGTCTGTAATTTTACAAAGTTTTGCATACAATTGGAAAAAATGTTAAAATACATTAAATATTTAGTTATTTTCCATAAAATTAGGATTTTTTTACAGTGTAGAAAGGATTGTTAATAAGGCTGTAAGAAAATGGCTTGGGGTTCCACATTGTCTTAGTAGTGTGGCATGGTTTGGGAGAGGAGTGCTAGAACTGCCACTAAC
Organism: Brachyhypopomus gauderio; assembly: GCF_052324685.1. NCBI lineage: Eukaryota > Metazoa > Chordata > Actinopteri > Gymnotiformes > Hypopomidae > Brachyhypopomus > Brachyhypopomus gauderio. The sequence goes on from NW_027506867.1 coordinate 3,032,431, forward strand.
AAGCTTAGTTGAGGAGTTTAAATGTGCCAAGGTAGGCAGAGAAATGTTGTTGATAGGGTCGAAAGATGCACTGATCAAAGCAGCGGCACCAGTGACACGTACAGGAAGAAAGTGGAATTCCCAAGAGGCAACTCAGGCAGCAAAGAGGGCATTGGAGCATAGAGATGTTGTAGGGCAGGTGCAAAATGGGAGGGCAGGACTAGGGTCAGGTGATACATGGAGGGCATTGAGCAAGGCCACATCACCTGAGAGAAGACGAATGGTGACTGGTTTTATTCTAGAGCAGGAGGAGGAAGTAAGACGGGCAAAAGCTGCAGGACAGAGTAAGCAGGGTCAGTGGATGAAATGGGAAAGTGTGGAGAAGAGGAGAATCACCTGGCGAGAGTTGTGGGCATTGGATGCGGGTCGTATAAAGTTTCTTGGGGGAGCTACTTATGATGTGCTTCCAACTCCACAAAACCTTGGGCAGTGGTTAGGTGAGGATCCAACTTGTAAACTATGTGCAGGAAGTGGTACATTGAAGCACATCCTGTCGGCATGCAAGGTGAGTTTGTCACAGGGACGTTACACATGGAGGCATAATCAGGTACTCAAATCATGGCAGGTGCACCTGATAAGAAGCGGTTGGAAGTTAATGGCATCCCAGTTGCTAGTTCCAATAGAGTAATTAGGTTTGTGTGTGAGGGGCAGCATAGCAAGGAGCCAGCACAGTTTTCAAAAGTTGGCGGTAAGTGGGCTGATGCAAGAGATTGGAAACTGTTGGTTGATGTAGGCTGTAAATTGCAGGTCCCAGAGTGTATTGTAGTCACAAACTTGAGGCCAGATGTTGTGTTGTATTCTGAAAGTAAGCGGATAGTGTATTTCATAGAGCTATGAAATATGAAAGGAAAAGGTTGAAGTATGCAGATTTGGTGGCTGAGGTAAGAGAGCGGGGCTGGCAAGCACATATTAGACCTGTAGAGGTAGGGGTTTCGTGGCGAAGTCTGCCACAAGACTACTGGCTGAGTTTGGATTTAGAGGCTGTGTGATGAGAACAGTGGTAAAGGAGTTGTCAGCGGTAGATGAGAGATCTAGTCAGTGGGTGTGGCTAAGAAGGGCTGAGGTTAGGTGGGGTAAGGATAGTACTTGAAGAGATAAATTGTTTGGTGTGTGTGATGTTGGGATATGGGTAGGATTGTCACTTGGCTTTTCCGATAGCCGTCGGGTAGCAGGGTTGTTGGTCAATTTTGTGATGGGCTACATTGTGAGCTTGGAGGGAGGTGGGTCTGGGACACCAGACTCCACTGATGAGCCTTCTGGAGGTGTTTGGGGCTCAATTCATCGAAAGACCAACGAAGGGAGGTGCCTTCCTGATGACCCCAAGGAAAAGCTTGCAAGGTATTGTGTGTGTCCATGTCACTTTGTTTTGAAGGTCAGTCCAGGTTTGTTTGGTGGTCTGAGTACTTGGCAGTTGAGGCAATGGACCATGAACATAGTGCGCTTTGCTTCTGGATCCTTGTCGAGCCAGTATCAGATTGTAGCTGCTGCTGTGTTCTGTTCAAGCAACTAGTGTGTGCATAGGGTGTGTGAAATCTATCTTGTCTTCTTAGTAGTATTGGGTAAGTATTATTAGATCATAGTTGTTGGTTGGTTAATACATCCTAGCCAAGCCTGTTGCATGATTCCGGATGTTAGGTGCAGGATTTTGTCATCTTCCTGTATTATGTTACTTTTAGCAATTGACTAGGTCCATTCTTCAAGTCCAATAGTTTATGCCACTTGTATCACCAATAACAAAACTGCCATGTAGCTATGTGATGCGACTCATTGTATTACAAAAATGTATGTGCTAGAACCTTATGTAGGCCAGAGCCGTATAGAGAGAGAGTCGCGACAACGGAAGTTCAAAACGCTTGATGGTCACGTGATTCACGGAGGCTTCAGATAGTTCCAGGAAGTTCAATTTGAGCGCATAAACACAGAGACAGAACTGCGATTTGAGGATTATTGTGAACATATGGCGACCAACTTTAGGCTAATTTTAGAGCACATTGCTGTTTAATGCTTTGATTGTTTTATAATTGTTATATATTACGTTCATTTATATATTTAGAGGGACAGGAAGGGGTGAGAAATTCAGATTTGATTAATTTTCTAACATTAACATATCTTTAAATCATGGTGATTTCTGTAATCCCATGGTATTGGGGACCTAAGTAATCTAAATGACTAATGTACATTTTCTGACAGAAGGAAAAAATTCTTTGACTTCATTGTGCAGAAATATGCTTTAAAAGGGTACATTAAAACACATTACATTTACATCCAGACAGTATGACATATTAAAACACATTGATAAATTATATATATATCTTGTCTTTTTAATACACACTTATTTACAGCAATTAATTCATTAAATAGATCTCTAATAATCTCAAATATGAAATATAGCCGCAAGCGGCAATTGCGGGTTCACACACGAAAAAGGCAAAAAAGCCCAAAAAATTGGCAAAATGATTCAGATCAGAAGTAAATCACATGCTGTGATTAGCTTTGTGTGTATGTGTGTTTGTGTGTTTTTTTATTTAAGCAGTACATCTTGGCTTGATCCAAGGAATGCAACAGAAGTAGAATTTTGTTTCTAGGCCCTACAGTGTGAAAGATATTGGAAAATAAAAGTGAAAAGAAGCTGTTTGGGTTTGGCCAGTGTGTGCTCTACAGATAGTGTGTGATGACATCTGCGTGTGTCAGAAAGGGAGACACAGAAATAGCACATCTGGCTAGGGCTGCATCTATGTGAACAGTATAGGAAGGCCTGCATGTGTCTATACATGATTGGGACTGTATATTACCGACAGAGAGAGATTCAGGGAGCCAGAGACTATGCTTTGTTAATTCACTCCTTGCACACCTTGCACGCCTAACATGACTGTCCGTGTATTCAAAGTATGAACGTAGTCTGCAAAGCCTGCCATAACATGACTGACATGACTGGTATGACTGACATAACTGATATGACTGGAATGACTTCACTGGCATGATGAACAAAAATAACATGACTGATATGACTGACAACTGGCATGACTGGAATGAGTGACATGACTAGCATGACTGTAATGACATGACTGATATGAGTGACATGACTGGCATGACATGACTGATATGACTGACACGACTTATGTCTGACATGACTGGACTGACATGACTGACATCTGCTTGTGTCAGAAAAGGAGACACAGAAATAGCACATCTGGCTAGGGCTGCATCTATGTGAACAGTATAGGAAGGCCTGCATGTGTCTATACATAATTGGGCCTGTATAAGCATTGTTTAGAGTAAATAATTAACCTTGGATTTGAATACATGTAGCGTGCTCTGAAGTATCAGTGTCCATTTAACTGGCTTATGAGTCACCAAGGCCCAAAAGGTCACAAAACATTGTAATGGCAAAACAATTCAGATAATAGATCTAAATCACTTGCTGAGATTATCTTAGTGTGTCTTTGGATGACAAAAATAAGCTAAACATCAGTTAGTGTGTTGGAAATGGCTAGAGAACTGTGTATATGAAGCATAATTGTAGTCCTGTGTGTGAATGTGTATGGAGAAAAAAGTTAAATATCTGTGTGTGTGTGTGTGTGTGTGTGTTTTAGTCAAAGAGTAATGGGTATACATGGCTAGGGCAGTGTGTATGTTAAACCTATAAGTAGGTGTGTGTGTGTGTGTGTGAGAGAGAGAGAGAGAGAGAGAGAGAGAGTGTTTTCAAAAACAGAAGCTAAACGTCAGTTTGTGTGTTTGTATCTGGGTTACTCATAGAGAAATGGGTAGATATGGCAAGGGCAGTGTGAAAGCTACAGAGGCCTGTGTTTTTGTAAGTGCATGTGAAAGAGAGGGGGGGGAGGTAGAGCCCATGGGTTGTAAAGTGTTGGAAGCAAGGGGGAGTGTGAGGGGAGTGGAGGAGGGGGGGGCAGAGTGTGTGAGAAAGGCACGTGCGTGTGTGGCTTAGCAGCTGTGTATGCCTCCCTCCACTGCTTTGTATGGAAAATGAAAATATTCACTGTAGAGCTGTTTGTGGACGGATTTGGCTCAAAATTGGCACATCGCACCACAATGGTCATGTGAATGTGGATTTCAATTTCCATAATAATCAGACATACTATGGCGTAGTTATTGAACTGGGAATTTGATGTGTTATGATGGTAGCATTGTGATGCATATGAAAAATATTAATTTGTCAAAAACTTAGGATTTTTTCGCTAATCTTAGCATTTCAGAGTCTGCTGAGTATTACAAGGTGTGATTTAAGGTGATGGAGTTAAAATGCTAGGACTAGTATGAAAATGGCAAGTTATATATATTTGATAATAGTGAAAAAGTGGTACATTTTTGCAAAGCACATGTAATTACAAAGTTGTTAGGAATTCTGCATACAATCATATGAGTGCAAGCATTTCTTGATAAGTGAAAATATGTAGGAGAAATTCAGGATTTTCTAGTATAGCGCCACCTAGTGGTGCAATTCCCTTCCAACATGAGTATGTCTTAGAGGGTGTGTACATGAACATACCATGTCAGTTTCATGTGTATATACCTATGGTAAGTCTGTCAAATGGCCAATTAATTAAAATTAAAATTAATTGGCTTATGGCGGCCATGTTTTTTGAGTGATGAGGTCATCATTGTGTGTCTTGATACCACTTGACCCCATGATGATGCCTGTAAAGTTTTGGCTTGATGTGACTAATGGTTTCTGAGAAACAGTTTTACCCATGTTATAGCGCCCCCTATTGGACAATCGTGGCCAGCTTTGACCTGTGACCTCTGTGTCATGTGTCCTAACAACTGATAAATTTTCATGAAGATTGGTCAAAGCATTGTTGAGATATAGCTGCTGAAGTAAATTTGGCCACGCCTCAGAGCTATTGATTGACATGTGACAGCCAGGCTGTATGGCAATGTCACAATGTTGGCGATGGGTTTTGATAATGAGATTCTTCTGAGTAGTTTGATACCAAGACTGTGGTGATCAGACGAAAAACCAAGGAGTAGTAGGCAAAAGTAGGTTTTGCATATTATGCAAATTAGCAAAAAATCTAAGTAGGCGGAGCTTCATAGTTGTATATGAAATGTCCTATTGAATTGAGCCAAGGAATGCATAGGAAGTGGAATTTTGTTTCTATGACTTATGGTATGGGAGATATGGGCCAAAAAGTCACATAGTGTGCTATAGCGCCACCATCAGGCCGATGTGGGTCCCTATAAGTGTGTGTGGTCCTTTTGACCTAGAGAACAAGTTTGGCAAGTTTGGTGTGTCTAGGCCTTACGGTTTAGGCTGCAGTATCATTTATAGACAGCAAAATGGGAAAAAGAATAATAATAATAAATATAGCCGCAAGCGGCGATTGGCGGGTTCACACACAAAAAGGCAAAAAAGCCCAAAGGGTCTTTTAGACCAACAAATTGGCCTCTTGGCCTCAATAGGCAAAAAGAAGCCCAATAGGTCCTTTAGACCCAAAAGTGAATAGAAGCTGTTTGAGTGGAAAAAATGCATAAGTAAATCAATGTGACAAAACATTCAATTCAACTGAGGCACTAAAGGCCCAAAAGGATCAAAATAATGTGTATTGGCAAAATGATTCAGATCACAGAACTAAATCACATGCTGAGATCAGCTTTGTGTGCGTTTGTGTGGTGTTTCATGTGAGCAATTGTTTTCAGTCAGTTTCGGTGTTTGGCCACTAGATGGAGCCCAAGTACTATCATACTGATATCTCATTAATCTCAGTAATGCAATGACATTTTGGTGAATTAAAAGGTTCATTTCTGGTCAGGCAGTGCACTTTTTGTTATGAGATGTAATTGCAATGTTATAGACCTCATTGATCTGAATCATACAAGCCCCATTACTTGTCTGTATTCTGCATAACAAGATTGCTGCGTGAGTTTTTATGATTTCTCAGGTTTTTGGGTACTGTAGCGCCTCCGACAGGCCAATTTGAACCAAACTTGGCCTACCTCACAAGGACCTCAGTCTATAAAAGCCTTTCAAATTGGGAGTTGATCACTTACATGGTTTATGAGTGATAGCAATAAAGGTCATTTATGGCATGGCCAGAAGGATATAATGGAAAAATTGACCAATCAGACAAATAAAAATGCAACATTTTTTCCTTATTTAGTTAACTACAGTGTCTACAGATTATGCCTATGCCATTTTTGCCATCATTGGATCAAATTCCTAGGACTAGTTCTTAAAGAGCTATTTTCAAACAATTGATGAATGTGACAAAAGTATGCATTTTTTAATAGGACTTGTAATTGCAAAGTTGTCAGGTCTACTGCAAGGTATAAAATGAAACAAGTTGCATGTTCCTAAGTGAAAATTTGGAGGAGTTATGTATGATTTTCACAAATAGCGCCACCTAGTGGCCAAATGTTTCAACACTGCACAGTATGACACATAGTCCTGGGATATGTACAGTGATGAGGTTTCATGTTGATTGGCCAATGGTAAGTCTGTCAAATGGCCAATTAATTCAAATAAAAATTAATTGGCTCATGGCGGCCATGTTTTTTGAGTGATGAGGTCATCATTGTGTGCCTTGATACCACTTGGGCCCCTGATGATGCCTGTAAAGTTTGGGCTTGATGTGACTAATGGTTTCTGAGAAACAAATTTCCCCATGTTATAGCGCCCCCTATTGGACAATCGTGGCCAGCTTTGACCTGTGACCTCTGAGTCATGTGCCCTAACAACTGATAAATTTTCATAAAGATAGGTCAAAGCATTGTTGAGATATAGCTGCTGAAGTAAATTTGGCCACGCCTCAGAGCTATTGATTGACATGTCACAACGACAATGTATGCAAATGTAACAATTTTGTTCAAATTTATTGATAATGAGATTCTTCTGAATATTTTGACACCAAGATTGAAGAAATCCGATGAAAAACCAGGGACTAGTATAAAAAAGTAGGTTTTGCATATTATGCAAATTAGCAAAAAATCTAAGTAGGCGGAGCTTAATGGTTCTTGAGGCTTTTTTGTTTGTCTAGAGCCAAGGAATGCACCTGAAGTGGAATTTTGTTTCTAGGACCTACGGGGTGGGAGATATGGACCAAAACGCAAAATGCTGCGCTATAGCGCCACCATCAGGCCAATGTGGGTCTCTGTACTTTAGCACGGTCCCGCAAACAGACTACACCAGTCTGCCAAGTTTGGTCTCCCTGGGCCTTACGGTTTAGGCTGCAGTATGCGTTTTATGCGGAGAAAAATAATAATAATAATAATAAATATAGCCGCAAGCGGCGATTGGCGGGTTCACACAAAAAAAGGCAAAAAAGCCCAAAGGGTCTTTTAGACCAACAAATTGGCCTCTTGGCCTCAATAGGCAAAAAGAAGCCCAATAGGTCCTTTAGACCCAAAAGTGAATAGAAGCTGTTTGAGTGGAAAAAATGCATAAGTAAATCAATGTGACAAAACATTCAATTCAACTGAGGCACTAAAGGCCCAAAAGGATCAAAATAATGTGTATTGGCAAAATGATTCAGATCACAGAACTAAATCACATGCTGAGATCAGCATTGTGTGCGTTTGTGTGGTGTTTCATGTGAGCAATTGTTTTCAGTCAGTTTCGGTGTTTGGCCACTAGATGGAGCCCAAGTACTATCATACTGATATCTCATTAACCTAAGTAATGCAATGACATTTTGGTGAATTAAAAGGTTCATTTCTGGTCAGGCAGTGCACTTTTTGTTATGAGATGTAATGGCAATGTTATAGACCTCATTGATCTGAATCATACAAGCCCCATTACTTGTCTGTATTCTGCATAACAAGATTGCTGCGTGAGTTTTTATGATTTCTCAGGTTTTTGGGTACTGTAGCGCCTCCGACAGGCCAATTTGAACCAAACTTGGCCTACCTCACAAGGACTTCAGTGTATAAAAGCCTTTCAAAGTGGGAGTTGATCACTTACATGGTTTATGAGTTATAGCAATAAAGGTCATTTATGGCATGGCCAGAAGGATATAATGGAAAAATTGACCAATCAGACAAATAAAAATGCAACATTTTTTCCATATTTAGTTAACTACAGTGTCTACAGATTATGCCTATGCCATTTTTGCCATCATTGGATCAAATTCCTAGGAATAGTTCTTAAAGAGCTATTTTCAAACAATTGATGAATGTGACAAAAGTATGCATTTTTTAATAGGACTTGTAATTGCAAAGTTGTCAGGTCTACTGCAAGGTATAAAAAGAAACAAGTTGCATGTTCCTAAGTGAAAATTTGGAGGAGTTATGCATGATTTTCACAAATAGCGCCACCTAGTGGCCAAATGTTTCAACACTGCACAGTATGACACATAGTCCTGGGATATGCACAGTGATGAGGTTTCATGTTGATTGGCCAATGGTAAGTCTGTCAAATGGCCAATTAATTCAAATAAAAATTAATTGGCTCATGGCGGCCATGTTTTTTGAGTGATGAGGTCATCATTGTGTGCCTTGATACCACTTGGGCCCCTGATGACGCCTGTAAAGTTTGGGCTTGATGTGACTAATGGTTTCTGAGAAACAAATTTCCCCATGTTATAGCGCCCCCTATTGGACAATCGTGGCCAGCTTTGACCTGTGACCTCTGAGTCATGTGCCCTAACAACTGATAAATTTTCATAAAGATAGGTCAAAGCATTGCTGAGATATAGCTGCTGAAGTCAATTTGGCCACGCCTCAGAGCTATTGATTGACATGTGACAACCAGACTGTATACCAATGTCACAGTTTTGTTGATGTTCCTTGATAATGAGATTCTTGTGAATATTTTGACACCAAGATTGTGGTGATCAGATGAAAAACCAGGGACTAGTATGAAAAAGTAGGTTTTGCATATTATGCAAATTAGCAAAAATCTAAGTAGGCGGAGCTTAATGGTTCTTGAGGCTTTTTTGTTTGTCTGGAGCCAAGGAATGCACCTGAAGTGGAATTTTGTTTCTACGACCTACGGGGTGGGAGATATGAACCCAAACGCAAAATGCTGCGCTATAGCGCCACCATGAGGCCAATTTGGGTGTCTGTACTTAAGCACGGTCCCGCAAACAGACTACACCAGTCTGCCAAGTTTGGTCTCCCTGGGCCTTACGGTTTAGGCTGCAGTATGCGTTTTATGCGGAGAAAAATAATAATAATAATAAGAAAGAAGAAAAAACCTAACAATAACAATAGGTTTCCCACACTACGTGTGTGAACCCTAATAAGAAAGAAGAAAAAACCTAACAATAACAATAGGGTTCCCACACTATGTGTGTGAACCCTAAATATAGCCGCAAGCGGCGATTGGCGGGTTCACACAAAAAAAGGCACAAAAGCCCAAAGGGTCTTTTAGACCAACAAGTGATATGAAGCTACTTCAGTCCAAAAAATGGACAGATAAAGTAATTTGCAAAAAATTATTCAACTGGGGCAATAAAGGCCCAAAAGATCAAAACAAAATGTCATGGCAAAATGATTCAGATCATAGAAGTTAATCAAATGCTGTGATTAGCTTTGTATGTGTGTGTTTGTGTGTTTTTTCATGTATGCAGTAAGGGCTTCTTGAGGCTTTTTTTGGTTGGCTTGAGCAAAGGAATACAGCTGAAGTAGAATTTTGTTTCTAGGCCATACAGTGTGGAAGATATTAAACAAAATGATTCAGACCATACAACTAAATCAAATGCTGAGATTAGGTTAAAAGCACTGACACACTGACCCAGGGGCCTAGTCAAATAAATATACCTTTGGCTGAATTTGTCAGAAGTTGTGAACATAGCAGCAGGAGAGCTCTTGTTAATGCCCCACATGTAAACCCCACTCTTTAACCCTTTTCATTTAGCTGACAAAATCTGTCACATGTGAATCTCAAACAAACCAAAGAGTGATGGCTTACTATACAATAAAATAACACAAATATTCTTATATTTGCCTGTTCATGATGTTCTCATCCCTACTCTGACATGTTCTCACTGTTGTGCCCATAGTAGGGAGGCCACTAGGAATGTGTATCTAACAAGACTTTGATGATAAGTAAAGCATGCAGTTATTTACAGGTTGTGTGTGAAATGTGAATTACATGTCTCTGTCCTCTCTTATGTCATTTCAGGATGTATAGAGGGCATGTGTTGAAAGTGTGGATGGAAAAATGAAGCTAAATATCAGTTAGTGTGTTGGAAATGGCTAGAGAAATGTATATATGAAGCATATAGGAAGTCCTATGTGAGGGTGTGTGGAAAAAAGAAGCTAAATATCTGTATATTAGTCACTGGGTAATTGGTAGTAATAGCTAGAATTAGTGTGTATGTGAAACCTATAGGCCAGAGAGGCCTTTGTTTTTGTGAGTGCATGTGAAGGCAAAAAAGCCCAAAAAATTGGCAAAATGATTCAGATCAGAAGTAAATCACATGCTGTGATTAGCTTTGTGTGTATGTGTGTTTTTTGATTTAAGCAGTACATCTTGGCTTGATCCAAGGAATGCAACAGAAGTAGAATTTTGTTTCTAGGCCCTACAGTGTGAAAGATATTGGAAAATAAAAGTGAAAAGAAGCTGTTTGGGTTTGGCCAGTGTGTGCTCTACAGATAGTGTGTGATGACATCTGCGTGTGTCAGAAAGGGAGACACAGAAATAGCACATCTGGCTAGGGCTGCATCTATGTGAACAATATAGGAAGGCCTGCATGTGTCTATACATGATTGGGACTGTATATTACCGACAGAGAGAGATTCAGGGAGCCAGAGACTTTGCTTTGTTAATTCTCTCCTTGCACACCTTGCACGCCTAACATGACTGTCCGTGTATTCAAAGTATGAACGTAGTCTGCAAAGCCTGCCATAACATGACTGACATGACTGACATAACTGATATGACTGGAATGACTTCACTGGCATGACGAACAAAAATAACATGACTGATATGACTGACAACTGGCATGACTGGAATGAGTGACATGACTAGCATGACTGTAATGACATGACTGATATGAGTGACATGACTGGCATGACATGACTGATATGACTGACACGACTTATGTCTGACATGACTGGACTGACATGACTGACATCTGCTTGTGTCAGAAAAGGAGACACAGAAATAGCACATCTGGCTAGGGCTGCATCTATGTGAACAGTATAGGAAGGCCTGCATGTGTCTATACATAATTGGGCCTGTATATTACCGACAGAGAGAGATTGAGGGAGCCAGAGACTATGCTTTGTTAATTCACTCCTTGCACACCTTGCATGCCTAACATGACTGTCCATGTATTCAAAGTATGAATGTGGACTAACATGACTGATATGACTGACATAACTGGCATGACTGTAATGATTTGATTATTTGACTTATATGACTGACATGACTGATATGACTGATATGACTGGACTGAAATGACTGGCATGGCATGCCTGATATGACTGATACGACTGACATTGCTGGCATGACTGACATATACTATACATATATTATAAATATGCATACAAACTATACATACATTTAGGTAGAAGTGTGTGTGTGTGTGTGTGTGTGTGTGTGTGTGTGTGTGTGTGTGTGTGTGTGTGTGTGTGTGTGTGTGTGTGTGTGTGTGTGTGTGTGTTGTGGTAGTGTATGTTCTGACATTAATCAGATTAAGCAAACAAAGTCACCCAATGTCAAATGTCTTGAATCTCAAGAAGATATGCAGGGGCCCATGGGCCATATAGGATATGAGCATTGTTTAGAGTAAATAATTAACCTAGGATTTGAATACATGTAGCGTGCTCTGAAGTATCAGTGTCCATTTAACTGGCTTATGAGTCACCAAGGCCCAAAAGGTCACAAAACATTGTAATGGCAAAACAATTCAGATAATAGATCTAAATCACTTGCTGAGATTATCTTAGTGTGTCTTTGGATGGCAAAAATAAGCTAAACATCAGTTAGTGTGTTGGAAATGGCTAGAGAACTGTGCATATGAAGCATAATTGTAGTCATGTGTGTGAATGTGTATAGAGAAAAAAGTTAAATATCTGTGTGTGTGTGTGTGTGTGTGTGTGTGTGTGTGTGTGTGTTTTAGTCAAAGAGTAATGGGTATACATGGCTAGGGCAGTGTGTATGTTAAACCTATAAGTAGGTGTGTGTGTGTGTGTGTGTGTGAGAGAGAGAGAGAGTGTGTGTGTTTTCAAAAACAGAAGCTAAACGTCAGTTTGTGTGTTTGTATCTGGGTTACTCATAGAGAAATGGGTAGGTATGGCAAGGGCAGTGTGAAAGCTACAGAGGCCTGTGTTTTTGTAAGTGCATGTGAAAGAGAGGGGGAGGAGGTAGAGCCCATGGGTTGTAAACTGTTGGAAGCCTGGGGGAGTGTGAGGGGAGTGGAGGAGGGGGGGGCAGAGTGTGTGAGAAAGGCACCTGCGTGTGTCTCTAATCCTCCCTCCACTGCTGAGTATGGAAAATGAAAATATTCACTGTAGAGCTGTTTGTGGACGGATTTGGCTCAAAATTGGCACATCGCACCACAATGGTCATGTGAATGTGGATTTCAATTTCCATAACAATCAGACATACTATGGCGTAGTTATTGAACTGGGAATTTGATGTGTTATGATGGTAGCATTGTGATGCATATGAAAAATATTAATTTGTCAAAAACTTAGGATTTTCTCGCTAATCTTAGCATTTCAGAGTCTGCTGAGTATTACAAGGTGTGATTTAAGGTGATGGAGTTAAAATGCTAGGACTAGTATGAAAATGACTAGTTATATATATTAGATAATAGTGAAAAAGTGGTACATTTTTGCAAAGCACATGTAATTACAAAGTTGCTAGGAATTCTGCATACAATCATATGAGTCCAAGCATTTTTTGATAAGTGAAAATATGTAGGAGAAATTCTGGATTTTCTAGTATAGCGCCACCTAGTAGTGCAATTCCCTTCTAACATGAGTATGTCTTAGAGGGTGTGTACATGAACATACCATGTCAGTTTCATGTGTATGTACCTATGGTAAGTCTGTCAAATGGCCAATTAATTCAAATTAAAATTAATTGGCTTATGGCGGCCATGTTTTTTGAGTGATGAGGTCATCATTGTGTGTCTTGATACCACTTGACCCCATGATGATGCCTGTAAAGTTTTGGCTTGATGTGACTAATGGTTTCTGAGAAACAGTTTTTCCCATGTTATAGCGCCCCCTATTGGACAATCGTGGCCAGCTTTGACCTGTGACCTCCGAGTCATGTGCCCTAACAACTGATAAATTTTCATGAAGATTGGTGAAAGCATTGTTGAGATATAGCTGCTGAAGTAAATTTGGCCACACCTCAGAGCTATTGATTGACATGTGACAGCCAGGCTGTATGGAAATGTCACAATGTTGGCGATAAGTTTTGATAATGAGATTCTTCTGAGTAGTTTGATACCAAGATTGTGGTGATCAGATGAAAAACCAAGGAGTAGTAGGCAAAAGTAGGTTTTGCATATTATGCAAATTAGCAAAAAATCTAAGTAGGCGGAGCTTCATAGTTGTATATGAAATGTCCTATTGAATTGAGCCAAGGAATGCATAGGAAGTGGAATTTTGTTTCTATGACTTATGGTATGGGAGATATGGCCCAAAAAGTCACATAGTGTGCTATAGCGCCACCATCAGGCCGATGTGGGTCCCTATAAGTGTGTGTGGTCCTTTTGACCTAGAGAACAAGTTTGGCAAGTTTGGTGTGTCTAGGCCTTACGGTTTAGGCTGCAGTATCATTTATAGACAGCAAAATGGGAAGAAGAATAATAATAAGAAATATAGCCGCAAGCGGCGATTACGGGGTCCAAGCTGAGGTTTGGCAAGATTTTGCACCCACTGGCACAACATTATGTAAAGCTTTATGAAATGTACATGAAAGTATATGAAGCACGTTCGTGAATGAAGTACCTGCTCAAAAAACAGAATCTAAATGGCACCTTTTTAAACTTATGGTGGAATACTGCCCAACGTGGGATTCGAACCCCCGTTGTCCACGTGCATTGTGGCTGGGAGCACATTGCTCTACCCATTGAGCTAATGGGTCTGACTGGATTACAGGCTCAACTCTAACTCTTTTGAGGAAAAGAATGACCTTTGGTCTGCATGCATGTTCAGCATAGAAAATGAAAATATTCACAGTACAACCATTTGTGGATGGATTTGGCACAAACTTGGCAGATATCACCTCAGTGGTCTTCTGAATGTGTCTGTCCATTTTCATAACAATCAGACATTATATAGGGGAGTTTTTGAAATATGCAGTTCATATGTCATGACGGTACCATTGTGATGCATATGAAAAATATTAAATTGCAAGAATCTTAGAATTTGTTCCACCAGTTTTGTATTTCACATGCTGCTGGATATTATAATATGTGATTTGAGGTGATGGAGTGAAAATCCTAGGACTAGTATGAAAAGTGTAAATTATATGTATTGGATTATACACAAAAATCTGTACTTTTTTGCAAAGCACTTGCAATTACAAAGTTGTTAGTGATTTTGCATAGAATCATATGAGATCATGATTGTCCTTCTACATGAAAGCATGTAGGAGTAATTCAGGAATTTCGAGTATAGCGCCACCTAGTGGTGCAATTCCCGTCATACTTTGATATGTATTAGAGGGTGTGTAGATGAACATAATATGTGAGTTTCATGTTGATTGGCATATGAAAAGCTTGTGAAAGGTGTACTGAAAGCTGATTGGTCGATAGCGGCGGCCATATTGGACATATGATGGTGCAGGTCAAGGACCTGTGTCATAGGTGCATATAGATGATGCGTACCAAGTTTGGAGTTATTTGGCCAATCGGTGTGGGCAGGAGAGTTTTTTGGCCGTTATAGCGCCACCTAGGTGTGCATGTCTGCCAAAATGTATGTGCCGGTCTAGACACCCAATAGGTACATGTGTGTGAAATTTGGAGTGAATACATGAAAGTATGCCTGAGATACAGCAGAATATGTGGATTTTTGGCGAAGGAATTTTCTACGCTTGACTTGTGATGCATGTGGCCACGCCCATGTGCAGAAATGTGCACTTTGGCTCCATAACAATTAAAGTTCAGACTCTTGTGAGCGCCTGGATACCACATATGTGCATGTATGTGAAAAATCCAGGGACTAGTACGCGCTCAAAAATGTGTGGGTATTTGCATATTATGCAAATTAGCTCGACATGTAAGGGGCGGAGCATATAGCTTCAATGGAACTTTTTTTAGATGAGCTCATGCCTGATCAGATGCAGTTTGAATTTTATCTCTAGGACATACGGTGTAGGAGAAACACCTGTGTAAACTTTTTCATGCGATTTTGTGCGCTATAGCGCCACCTATGGTCGGATCGGGCTGGCGTGTTGCGCCTGAGTAGCGGAGAGGAGTACTACAAGTTGGCCAAAGGAGAAGTCTGTAGGACTTACGGTTTAGGCTGCACGACGCGTTTTAAGGCAGAAAAAGAAGAATAATAATAATAAATATAGCCGCAAGCGGCAATTACGGGGTCCAAGCTGAGGTTTGGCAAGATTTGGGCACCCACTGGCACATTATGTAAAGCTATATGAAATGTACATGAAAGTATATGAAGCACGTTCGTGAATGAAGTACCCGCTCAAAAAACAGAATCTAAATGGCAGCTTTTTAAACTTATGGTGGAATACTGCCCAACGTGGGATTCGAACCCCCGTTGTCCACGTGCATTGTGGCTGGGAGCACATTGCTCTACCCATTGAGCTAATGGGTCTGACTGGATTACAGGCTCAACTCTAACTCTTTTGAGGAAAAGAATGACCTTTGGTCTGCATGCATGTTCAGCATAGAAAATGAAAATATTCACAGTACAACCATTTGTGGATGGATTTGGCACAAACTTGGCAGATATCACCTCAGTGGTCTTCTGAATGTGTCTGTCCATTTTCATAACAATCAGACATTATATAGGGGAGTTTTTGAAATATGCAGTTCATATGTCATGACGGTACCATTGTGATGCATATGAAAAATATTAAATTGCAAGAATCTTAGAATTTGTTCCACCAGTTTTGTATTTCACATGCTGCTGGATATTATAATATGTGATTTGAGGTGATGGAGTGAAAATCCTAGGACTAGTATGAAAAGTGTAAATTATATGTATTGGATTATACACAAAAATCTGTACTTTTTTGCAAAGCACTTGCAATTACAAAGTTGTTAGTGATTTTGCATAGAATCATATGAGATCATGATTGTCCTTCTACATGAAAGCATGTAGGAGTAATTCAGGAATTTCGAGTATAGCGCCACCTAGTGGTGCAATTCCCGTCATACTTTGATATGTATTAGAGGGTGTGTAGATGAACATAATATGTGAGTTTCATGTTGATTGGCATATGATAAGCTTGTGAAAGGTGTACTGAAAGCTGATTGGTCGATAGCGGCGGCCATATTGGACATATGATGGTGCAGGTCAAGGACCTGTGTCATAGGTGCATATAGATGATGCGTACCAAGTTTGGAGTTATTTGGCCAATCGGTGTGGGCAGGAGAGTTTTTTGGCCGTTATAGCGCCACCTAGGTGTGCATGTCTGCCAAAATGTATGTGCCGGTCTAGACACCCAATAGGTACATGTGTGTGAAATTTGGAGTGAATACATGAAAGTATGCCTGAGATACAGCAGAATATGTGGATTTTTGGCGAAGGAATTTTCTACGCTTGACTTGTGATGCATGTGGCCACGCCCATGTGCAGAAATGTGCACTTTGGCTCCATAACAATTAAAGTTCAGACTCTTGTGAGCGCCTGGATACCACATATGTGCATGTATGTGAAAAATCCAGGGACTAGTACGCGCTCAAAAATGTGTGGGTATTTGCATATTATGCAAATTAGCTCGACATGTAAGGGGCGGAGCATATAGCTTCAATGGAACTTTTTTTAGATGAGCTCATGCCTGATCAGATGCAGTTTGAATTTTATCTCTAGGACATACGGTGTAGGAGAAACACCTGTGTAAACTTTTTCATGCGATTTTGTGCGCTATAGCGCCACCTATGGTCGGATCGGGCTGGCGTGTTGCGCCTGAGTAGCGGAGAGGAGTACTACAAGTTGGCCAAAGGAGAAGT
Organism: Brachyhypopomus gauderio; assembly: GCF_052324685.1. Lineage (NCBI taxonomy): Eukaryota > Metazoa > Chordata > Actinopteri > Gymnotiformes > Hypopomidae > Brachyhypopomus > Brachyhypopomus gauderio. Next base: position 3,049,533 of record NW_027506867.1, read on the forward strand.
CTGTAGGTCTTACGGTTTAGGCTGCACAACGCGTTTTAGCGGAGAAAAAGAATAATAATAATAATAAATATAGCCGCAAGCGGCAATTACGGGGTCCAAGCACAGGGTATGGGCACCATCTGGCACGCCTGAGATGCGTAAGCATGTGTGTGTAATCACTGGGTAGGTATGGGTGAAGCAATGTGTATATGAAACCTATAGGTAGGCCATTGCATGTGTGTGCATGTGTAAGAAAGATGTAGGGTTAATTCAGGAAATTCTAGTATAGCGCCACCTAGTGGTGCAATTCCCGTCATACTTGAGTATGTCTTAGAGGGTGTGTAGATGAACATAATATGTGAGTTTCATGTTGATTGGCATATGATAAGCTTGTGAAATGTGAACTGAAAGCTGATTGGTCGATAGCGGCGGCCATATTGGACATATGATGGTGCAGGTCAAGGACCTGTGTCATAGGTGCATATAGATGATGCGTACCAAGTTTGGAGTTATTTGGCCAATCGGTGTGGGCAGGAGAGTTTTTTGGCCGTTATAGCGCCACCTAGGTGTGCATGTCTGCCAAAATGTATGTGCCGGTCTAGACACCCAATAGGTACATGTGTGTGAAATTTGGAGTGAATACATGAAAGTATGGCTGAGATACAGCAGAATATGTGGATTTTTGGCGAAGGAATTTTCTACGCTTGACTTGTGATGCATGTGGCCATGCCCATGTGCAGAAATGTGCACTTTGGCTCCATAACAGTTAAAGTTCAGACTCTTGTGAGCGCCTGGATACCACATATGTGCATGTATGTGAAAAATCCAGGGACTAGTACGCGCTCAAAAATGTGTGCAAATTTGCATATTATGCAAATTAGCTCGACATGTAAGGGGCGGAGCATATGGCTTCAATGGAACTTTTTTTAGATGAGCACATGCCTGATCAGGTGAAGTTTACATTTTGTCTCTAGGACATACGGTTTAGGAGAAACACCAGTTTAAACTTTTTCATGCGTTTTTGTGCGCTATAGCGCCACCTATGGTCGGATCGGGGTGGCGTGTTGCGCCTGAGTAGCGGAGAGGAGTACTACAAGTTGGCCAAAGGAGAAGTCTGTAGGTCTTACGGTTTAGGCTGCACAACGCGTTTTAAGGCAGAAAAAAAATTGGCATATGAAAAGCTTGTGAAAGGTGTACTGAAAGCTGATTGGTCGATAGCGGCGGCCATATTGGACATATGATGGTGCAGGTCAAGGACCTGTGTCATAGGTGCATATAGATGATGCGTACCAAGTTTGGAGTTATTTGGCCAATCGGTGTGGGCAGGAGAGTTTTTTGGCCGTTATAGCGCCACCTAGGTGTGCATGTCTGCCAAAATGCATGTGCAGGTCTAGACACCCAATAGGTACATGTGTGTGAAATTTGGAGTGAATACATGAAAGTATGCCTGAGATACAGCAGAATATGTGGATTTTTGGCGAAGGAATTTTCGACGCTTGACTTGTGATGCATGTGGCCACGCCCATGTGCAGAAATGTGCACTTTGGCTCCATAACTTTTAAAGTTCAGACTCTTCTGAACGTTTTGATACCACATATGTGCATGTATGTGAAAAATCCAGGGACTAGTACGCGCTCAAAAATGTGTGCAAATTTGCATATTATGCAAATTAGCTCGACATGTAAGGGGCGGAGCTTATGGGTTCAAATGTATTTTTTGTAGAATGGAAGATGACTGATCAGATGCAATTGGAATTTTTTGTTTATGACATACGGTGTAGGCGTGACAATTTTTTGCGCTCTATAGCGCCACCTATGGTCGGATCGGGCTGGCGTGTTGCGCCTGAGTAGCGGAGAGGAGTACTACAAGTTGGCCAAAGGAGAAGTCTGTAGGTGTTACGGTTTGGTCTGCACAACGCGTTTTAGGGCAGAAAAAGAAGAATAATAATAATAATCGGAACAATTACAATAGGGTTCCAGCACCTTCAGTGCTTGGACCCCTAAATATAGCCGCAAGCGGCAATTGGCGGGTTCACACACGAATAGGCCACTTGGCTTCAATAGGCAATAGACCCAATAGGTCCTTTAGACCCAAAAGAAGCTGTTTGAGTGGAAAAAATGCACAAATAAATCAATGTGCAAAAAAATGTTCAATTGGGGCACTAAAGGCCCAAAAGGATCAAAATAATGTGTATTGGCAAAATGATTCAAATCACAGAACTAAATCACATGCTGAGATTAGCTTTGTGTGTGTGTTTGTGTGGTATTTCATGTGAGAAATAGTTTTCAGTCCGTTCCGATGTTTGGCCACTAGATGGAGCCCAAGTACTACCATACTGATATCTCATTAATCTCAGTAATGCAATATGACATTTTGGTGAATTAAAAGGTTCATTTCTGGTCAGGCAGTGCACTTTTTGTTATAAGATGCAATTGCAATGTTATAGAACTTATTGATCTGGACAATAGAAGACCAATTACTTGTCTGTATTCTGCATAACAAGATTGCAGCATGAGTTTTTATGTTTTCTTAGGTTTTTGGGTACTGTAGCGCCCCCGACAGGCCAATTTGAACCAAACTTGGCATACCTCACAAGGACTTCGGGATATAAAAGCCTTTCAAATAGGGAATTGATTGCATACATGGTTTATGAGTTATAGCAATATAGGTCATATATGGCATGGCCACAATGATATAATGGGAAAATGGACCAATCAGAAAAATAAAAATCCAACATTTTTTTACTCAGTTTTTACCTACAGAGTCTACTGATTATGCTCATAGCAATTTTTCCATAATTGGATCAAATTCCTATGACTAGTTTGTAAATAGCTATTTTCAAACAATAGATGAATGTGACAAAAGTATGCATTTTTTAATAGGACTTGTAATTGCAAAGTTGTCAGGTCTACTGCAAGGAATAAAATGAAACAAGCTGCATGTTCGTAAGTGAAAATTTGGAGGAGTTATGCATGATTTTCACAAATAGCGCCACCTAGTGGCCATATGTTTTAAAACTGCACAGCATGACACATAGTCCTGAGATATGCACAGTGGTGAGGTTTCATGTTGTTTGGCCAATGGTAAGTCTGTCAAATGGCAAATTATTTCAAATAAAAATTAATTGGCTCATGGCGGCCATGTTTTTTGAGTGATGATGTCATCATTGTGTGTCTTGATATCACTTGGGCCCCTGATGATGCCTGTAAAGTTTTGGCTTGATGTGACTAATGGTTTCTGAGATACAGTTTTTCCCATGTTATAGCGCCCCCTATTGGACAATCGAGGCCAGCTTTGACCTATGACCTCGGAGTCATGTGCCCTAACAACTGTTAAAATTTTATGAAGATCCGTCAAAGCGTTGCTGAGATATGGCTGTTTAAGTAAATTTGGCCACGCCTTGGAGCTATTGATTGACATGTGACAACCAGACTGTATGCAAATCTCAAAATGTTTTTAAGCAACTTTGATAATGAGATTCTCCTGAATATTTTGACACCAAGGTTGTGGTGATCCGATGAAAAACCAAGGAGTAGTAGGAAAAAGTAGGTTTTGCATATTATGCAAATTAGCAAAAAATCTAAGTAGGCGGAGCTTAATGGTTCTTGAGGCTTTTTTGTTTGGCTTGAGCCAAGGAATCCAACAGAAGTGGAATTTTGTTTCTAGGCCCTACGGTTTGGGAGATATGGACCAAAACGCAAAAAGGTGCGCTATAGCGCCACCATCAGGCCAATGTGGGTCCCTGTCTCTATTTCTCTCATTGCACACCTGCTGCACCTTGCTGGCAAGTTTGGTCTTTCTGGGCCTTACGGTCTAGGCTGCAGTATGCGTTTTACAGGGGGAAAAATAATAATAATAATAATAATAATAATAAGAAAAATCTCAGCAATTACAATAGGTTTCCCACACTACGTGTGTGAACCCTAAATATAGCCGCAAGCGGCAATTACGGGGTCCAAGCACAGGGTATGGGCACCATCTGGCACGCCTGAGATGCATAAGCATGTGTGTGTAATCACTGGGTAGGTATGGGTGAAGCAATGTGTATATGAAACCTATAGGTAGGCCATTGCATGTGTGTGCATGTGTAAGAAAGATGTAGGGGTAATTCAGGAAATTCTAGTATAGCGCCACCTAGTGGTGCAATTCCCGTCATACTTGAGTATGTCTTAGAGGGTGTGTAGATGAACATAATATGTGAGTTTCATGTTGATTGGCATATGATAACCTTGTGAAATGTGAACTGAAAGCTGATTGGTCGATAGCGGCGGCCATATTGGACATATGATGGTGCAGGTCAAGGACCTGTGTCATAGGTGCATATAGATGATGCATACCAAGTTTGGAGTTATTTGGCCAATCGGTGTGGGCAGGAGAGTTTTTTGGCTGTTATAGCGCCACCTAGGTGTGCATGTCTGCCAAAATGTATGTGCCGGTCTAGACACCCAATAGGTACATGTGTGTGAAATTTGGAGTGAATACATGAAAGTATGCCTGAGATACAGCAGAATATGTGGATTTTTGGCGAATGAATTTTCTACGCTTGACTTGTGATGCATGTGGCCAAGCCCATGTGCAGAAATGTGCACTTTGGCTCCATAACAATTAAAGTTCAGACTCTTGTGAGCGCCTGGATACCACATATGTGCATATATGTGAAAAATCCAGGGACTAGTACGCGCTCAAAAATGTGTGCAAATTTGCATATTATGCAAATTAGCTCGACATGTAAGGGGCGGAGCATATGGCTTCAATGGAACTTTTTTTAGATGAGCTCATGCCTGATCAGATGCAGTTTACATTTTGTCTCTAGGACATACGGTTTAGGAGAAACACCTGTGTAAACTTTTTCATGCGTTTGTGTGCGCTGTAGCGCCACCTATGGGCGGATCGTGCTGGCGTGTTGCACCTGAGTAGCGGACAGGAGTACTACAAGTTGGCCAAAGGAGAAGTCTGTAGGTCTTACGGTTTAGGCTGCACAACGCGTTTTAAGGCAGAAAAAAAATTGGCATATGAAAAGCTTGTGAAAGGTGTACTGAAAGCTGATTGGTCGATAGCGGCGGCCATATTGGACATATGATGGTGCAGGTCAAGGACCTGTGTCATAGGTGCATATTGATGATGCGTACCAAGTTTGGAGTTATTTGGCCAATCGGTGTGGGCAGGAGAGTTTTTTGGCCGTTATAGCGCCACCTAGATGTGCATGTCTGCCAAAATGCATGTGCAGGTCTAGACACCCAGTAGGTACATGTGTGTGAAATTTGGTATGAATACGTGAAAGAATGCCTGAGATATAGCAGAATATGTGGATTTTTGGCGAAGGAATTTTCTACGCTTGACTTGTGATGCATGTGGCCACGCCCATGTGCAGAAATGTGCACTTTGGCTCCATAATAATTAAAGTTCAGACTCTTCTGAGCGCCTGGATATCACATATGTGCATGTATGTGAAAAATCCAGGGACTAGTATGCGCTCAAAAATTTGTGCAAATTTGCATATTATGCAAATTAGCTCGACATGTAAGGGGCGGAGCATATGGCTTCAATGGAACTTTTTTTAGATGAGCACATGCCTGATCAGATGAAGTTTACATTTTGTCTCTACAACATACGGTTTAGGAGAAACACCAGTTTAAACTTTTTCATGCGTTTTTGTGCGCTATAGCGCCACCTATGGTCGTATCGGGCTGGCGTGTTGCGCCTGAGTAGCGGAGAGGAGTACTACAAGTTGGCCAAAGGAGAAGTCTGTAGGTCTTACGGTTTAGGCTGCACGATGCGTTTTAAGGCAGAAAAAAAATAATAAATATAGCCGCAAGCGGCAATTGGCGGGTTCACACACGAATAGGCCTCTTGGCCTCAATAGGCAGAGGCCCAAAAGGTCCTTTAGACCCTAAATGTGAAAAGAAGCTGTTTGAGTGGAAAAAATGCACAAATACATCAATGTGCAAAAAAAGGTTCAATTGGGGCACTTAAGGCCCAAAAGGATCAAAATATTGTGTATTGGCAAAATGATTCAGATCACAGAACTAAATCACATGCTGAGATCAGCTTTGTGTGTGTTTGTGTGGTGTTTCATGTGAGAAATAGTTTTCAGTTCGTTCCGATGTTTGGCCACTAGATGGAGCCCAAGTACTACCATACTGATATCTCATTAATCTCAGTAATGCAATATGACATTTTGGTGAATTAAAAGGTTCATTTCTGGTCAGGCAGTGCACTTTTTGTTATAAGATGCAATTGCAATGTTATAGATCTCATTGATCTGAATCATACAAGACCAATTACTTGTCTGTATTCTTTATAACAAGATTGCAGCCTGAGTTTTTATGATTTTCTAGGTTTTTGGGTACTGTAGCACCCCCGACAGGCCAATTTGAACCAAACTTGGCATACCTCACTGGGACCTCAGGCTATATAAGCAGTTCAAATTGGGAGTTGATCACTTACATGGTTTATGAGTTATAGCAATAAAGGTAATTTATGGCATGGCCAGAAGGATATAAGGGAAAAATAGACCAACCTGACCATTTAAAATTCCAACATTTTTTAGTCAGTTTTTACCTCCAGACTCTACAGATTATGCTCATACCAATTATTCTATAATTGGATCAAATTCCTAGGACTAGTTCGAAAAGAGCTATTTTCAAACAATTGATTAATGTGACAAAAGTATGCATTTTTTAAAAGGACTTGTAATTGCAAAGTTGTCAGGTCTACTGCAAGGAATAAAAAGAAACAAGTTGCATGTTCCTAAGTGAAAATTTGGAGGAGTTATGCATGATTTTCACAAATAGCGCCACCTAGCGGCCAAATGTTTCAAAACTGCACAGCATGACACATAGTCCTGAGATATGCACAGTGGTGAGGTTTCATGTTGTTTGGCCAATGGTAAGTCTGTCAAATGGCCAATTAATTCAAATAAAAATGAATTGGCTTATGGCGGCCATGTTTTTTGAGTGATGATGTCATCATTGTGTGTCTTGATATCACTTGGGCCCCTGATGATGCCTGTAAAGTTTTGGCTTGATGTGACTAATGGTTTCTGAGATACAGTTTTTCCCATGTTATAGCACCCCCTATTGGACAATCGTGGCCAGCTTTGACCTATGACCTCGGAGTCATGTGCCCTAACAAGTGTTAAAATTTTATGAAGATCGGTCAAAGCGTTGCTGAGATATGGCTGTTTAAGTAAATTTGGCCACGCTTTGGAGCTATTGATTGACATGTGACAACCAGACTGTATGCAAATCTCAAAATGTTTTTAAGCAACTTTGATAATGAGACTCTCCTGAATATTTTGACACCAAGGTTGTGGTGATCCGATGAAAAACCAGGGACTAGTATACAAAAGTAGGTTTTGCATATTATGCAAATTAGCAAAAAATCTAAGTAGGCGGAGCTTAATGGTTCTTGAGGCTTTTTTGTTTGTCTGGAGCCAAGGAATCCAGCAGAAGTGGAATTTTGTTTCTACGACCTACGGGGTGGGAGATATGGACCAAAACGCAAAATGCTGCGCTATAGCGCCACCATCAGGCCAATGTGGGTCTCTGTACTTAAGCACGGTCCCGCAAACAGACTACACCAGTCTGCCAAGTTTGGTCTCCCTGGGCCTTACGGTCTAGGCTGCAGTATGCGTTTTATGCGGAGAAAAATAATAATAAATATAGCCGCAAGCGGCGATTGGCGGGTTCACACACCAATAGGCATTTTGGCCTCAGTAGGCAAAAGGAAGCCCAAAAGGTCCTTTAGACCTAAAAGTGAAAAAAAGCTGTTTGGGTTTGGCCAGTGTGTGCTCTACAGATGTAGAGTGTGATGACATCTGCGTGTGTCAGAAAGGGAGACACAAAAATAGCACATCTGGCTAGAGCTGCATGTATGTGAACAGTATAGGAAGGCCTGCACTTGTCTATACATGATTGGGCCTCTATATTACTGACAGAGAGAGATTGAGGGAGCCAGAGACTATGCTTTGTTATTTCACTCCTTGTACACGTAGCACGCCTAACATGACTGCCTGTGTATTCAAAGTATGAATGTAGTCTGCAAAGCCTGGCATGAGTGACATGACTGGCATTACTGACATAACTGATATGACTGGCATGACTGGAATGACATCACTGGCATGACGAACAAAATTAACATGACTGATATGACTGACATAACTGGCATGACTGTAATGATTTGAAGATTTGACTGACATGACTGGACTGACATGACTGATATGACTGACATGACTTACATGACTGGCAGAACATGACTGGCATCACTGACATGACTGATATAACTGACATGACTGGACTGGCATGTCTGATATGACTGACATCACTGGTATGACTGACATATACTATACATATACTATAGATATGCATACAAACTATACATACATTTAGGTAGAAGTGTGTGTGTGTGTGTGTGTGTGTGTGTGTGTGTGTGTGTGTGTGTGTGGTAGTATATGTATTCAAACTATGACAACATATACTAATACATACATACATAAGTATACATAGAAACTATACATACATATAGGTATAAAGGTGTGTGTGTCTGTGTTTGTGTGAGAGAGAGACAAAAAAGAAGCCAAATATCAGTTTGTATAAGCATGTGTTAGTCACTGAGATATGGGTGGGTATGGCTAGGGAAGTGTCAATTGTGAATGCTATAGGAAGGCCTGCTTGTGCCTGTATGTGTGTGTGCCTGGTTAATAGACACAGAGAGATCTAGGTAGCCAGAGCAATGTTTACTTAGGGCACAGAGATGGGAGGGGGAATGTGGGTGAGAGTGTGAGAGAGACTGAGAGTGTGAGTTTCAGCTTGCGTGCGTGTGAGAAGGAGAAGGTGACAGAGGGACTTTACATGCATTCTTATGCATTGTATATAATACTGCACTGTAGAGCCATACGATAACCGATTTAGATGAAACTTGACAAATTTGTTCAGGATGGGATTCTGAATGGGCTTGTGCATTTTGGTCAGAATTGGGTAAAATATGAAAGAGCTTTAAGAATATGAATATTATATGTATCGATGCTGTCCATTAAAAAAATATTTAGCAGGTATAAGTGTCCTCAAATCCAAAATCTTTGGATTGTTTTTTGATTTCACACTCTGTAGAGTATTATAAGACTTTGCTTGACATGATAGTATGAAAATCCTAGGAGGAGTATGAAAAGTGATGATTTCAAACTATTATTAACTGTAAATAAACTGTGCATTTTTTAATAGGACATGTAATGGGAAAGTTGTTCGCACTACTGCAAGGAATCAAAAGAGTCCAATTGCATGTTCCCAAGTGGAATTATGTAGGGGATACACTTGCTTTTTTTGCAATAGCGCCCCCCAGTGGCCAATCGACACCCGGCTGGATTATGTCATAGGGGGCGTGCACTTGTCCACACCCAAGAGGTTTCGTGCAGATCGACCAATGGTAAGCCTGTCAAACGCGTGCCGATCACTGATTGGCCGATTACGTCAGCCATTTTGGAAGTATGGCATGTCTGCTTTAGGACCTGGTTTCCAGAGGCCCATAGATGATGTCTGTCAAGTTTCATGTGGATCGGCCAATCTGAGTGCATGGGGCAAATTTTTGCATGTTATAGCGCCCCCTAGCAGGTGAGGTATGGCAACCACTGCGAGCTGCCCCAGACCCTCACACGGAAGCTGTCTGTGAAGTGCCATCTCATTACATGCAAGTTTTCTTAAGTTAGAGTTCCATTTGTGCAAAATTTACTATTGAATTTACGCCCCCTCATTTGATTGGCTTATACTGACTAGGTAGTGAAGAAATTAGCATTTTTGTTGGATACATTTTAAAGTTCAGACTCTTCTGAACGTTTTGATACCACATATGTGCACGTATGTGAAAAATCCAGGGACTAGTTCGCGCTCAAAGATGTGTGTGATTTTGCACATTATGCAAATTAACTCGAAATCTAAGTGGGCGGAGCTTAATGGTTGTATATTAATTGTCCTATTGAATTTAGTCAAGGAATGCATAGGAACTGGAATTTTGGTTCTAGGACCTACGGTGTAGGAGATATGGACAAAAAGTCAATATGGTCTGCTATAGCGCCACCATCAGGCCAATTTGGGGTCCCTGTATGGGAATCTGGTCCTTGGAGGTAACTGAACCTTTTTGCCAAGATTGGGTTTTCTAGGCATTACGGTCTAGGCTGCACGATGCATTTTATGTCAAAAAATGGGCAAAAGAATAAGAAAAATAAGAAAAATACCAGCAATTACAATAGGGTTCCCACACTATGTGTGTGTGAACCCTAAAAACCCGACAATTACAATAGGTTTCCCACACTACGTGTGTGAACCCTAATAAGAAAGAAAGAAAGAAGAAAAATCCTAACAATAACAATAGGTTTCCCACACTACGTGTGTGAACCCTAAAAAAGCCCAAAGGGTCTTTTAGACCAACAAATTGGCCTCTTGGCCTCAATAGGCAAAAAGAAGCCCAATAGGTCATTTAGACCCAAAAGTGAATAGAAGCTGTTTGAGTGGAAAAAATGCATAAGTAAATCAATGTGACAAAACATTCAATTCAACTGAGGCACTAAAGGCCCAAAAGGATCAAAATAATGTGTATTGGCAAAATGATTCAGATCACAGAACTAAATCACATGCTGAGATCAGCTTTGTGTGCGTTTGTGTGGTGTTTCATGTGAGCAATTGTTTTCAGTCAGTTTCGGTGTTTGGCCACTAGATGGAGCCCAAGTACTATGATACTGATATCTCATTAATCTCAGTAATGCAATGACATTTTGGTGAATTAAAAGGTTCATTTCTGGTCAGGCAGTGCACTTTTTGTTATGAGATGTAATTGCAATGTTATAGATCTCATTGATCTGAATCATACAAGCCCCATTACTTGTCTGTATTCTGCATAACAAGATTGCTGCGTGAGTTTTTATGATTTCTCAGGTTTTTGGGTACTGTAGCGCCTCCGACAGGCCAATTTGAACCAAACTTGGCCTACCTCACAAGGACCTCAGTGTATAAAAGCCTTTCAAATTGGGAGTTGATCACTTACATGGTTTATGAGTTATAGCAATAAAGGTCATTTATGGCATGGCCAGAAGGATATAATGGAAAAATTGATCAATCAGACAAATAAAAATGCAACATTTTTTCCTTATTTAGTTAACTACAGTGTCTACAGATTATGCCTATGCCATTTTTGCCATCATTGGATCAAATTCCTAGGACTAGTTCTTAAAGAGCTATTTTCAAACAATTGATGAATGTGACAAAAGTATGCATTTTTTAATAAGACTTGTAATTGGAAAGTTGTCAGGTCTACTGCAAGGAATAAAAAGAATCAAGTTGCGTGTTCCTAAGTGAAAATTTGGAGGAGTTATGCATGATTTTCAAAAACAGCGCCACCTAGTGGCCAAATGTTTCAACACTGCACAGTATGACACATAGTCCTGGGATATGCACAGTGATGAGGTTTCATGTTGATTGGCCAATGGTAAGTCTGTCAAATGGCCAATTAATTCAAATAAAAATTAATTGGCTCATGGCGGCCATGTTTTTTGAGTGATGAGGTCATCATTGTGTGCCTTGATACTACTTGGGCCCCTGATGATGCCTGTAAAGTTTGGGCTTGATGTGACTAATAGTTTCTGAGAAACAAATTTCCCCATGTTATAGCGCCCCCTATTGGACAATCGTGGCCAGCTTTGACCTGTGACCTCTGAGTCATGTGCCCTAACAACTGATAAATTTTCATAAAGATAGGTCAAAGCATTGCTGAGATATAGCTGCTGAAGTGAATTTGGCCACGCCTCAGAGCTATTGATTGACATGTCACAACGACACTGTATGCAAATGTAACAATTTTGTTCAAATTTATTGATAATGAGATTCTTCTGAATATTTTGACACCAAGATTGAACAAATCCGATGAAAAACCAGGGACTAGTATAAAAAAGTAGGTTTTGCATATTATGCAAATTAGCAAAAAATCTAAGTAGGCGGAGCTTAATGGTTCTTGAGGCTTTTTTGTTTGTCTGGAGCCAAGGAATGCACCTGAAGTGGAATTTTGTTTCTAGGACCTACGGGGTGGGAGATATGGACCAAAACGCAAAATGCTGCGCTATAGCGCCACCATCAGGCCAATGTGGGTCTCTGTACTTTAGCACGGTCCCGCAAACAGACTACACCAGTCTGCCAAGTTTGGTCTCCCTGGGCCTTACGGTCTAGGCTGCAGTATGCGTTTTATGCGGAGAAAAATAATAATAATAATAAGAAAGAAAAATCCGAGCAATAACAATAGGTTTCCCACACTATGTGTGTGAACCCTAAATATAGCCGCAAGCGGCAATTGGCGGGTTCACACACGAATAGGCCACTTGGCTTCAATAGGCAATAGACCCAATAGGTCCTTTAGACCCAAAAGAAGCTGTTTGAGTGGAAAAAATGCACAAATAAATCAATGTGCAAAAAAATGTTCAATTGGGGCACTAAAGGCCCAAAAGGATCAAAATAATGTGTATTGGCAAAATGATTCAAATCACAGAACTAAATCACATGCTGAGATCAGCTTTGTGTGTGTGTTTGTGTGGTATTTCATGTGAGAAATAGTTTTCAGTCCGTTCCGATGTTTGGCCACTAGATGGAGCCCAAGTACTACCATACTGATATCTCATTAATCTCAGTAATGCAATATGACATTTTGGTGAATTAAAAGGTTCATTTCTGGTCAGGCAGTGCACTTTTTGTTATAAGATGCAATTGCAATGTTATAGAACTTATTGATCTGGACAATACAAGACCAATTACTTGTCTGTATTCTGCATAACAAGATTGCAGCATGAGTTTTTATGTTTTCTTAGGTTTTTGGGTACTGTAGCGCCCCCGACAGGCCAATTTGAACCAAACTTGGCGTACCTCACAAGGACTTCAGGATATAAAAGCCTTTCAAATTGGGAATTGATTGCATACATGGTTTATGAGTTATAGCAATATAGGTCATATATGGCATGGCCACAATGATATAATGGGAAAATGGACCAATCAGAAAAATAAAAATCCAACATTTTTTTACGCAGTTTTTACCTACAGAGTCTACTGATTATGGTCATAGCAATTTTTCCATAATTGGATCAAATTCCTATGACGAGTTTGTAAATAGCTATTTTCAAACAATAGATGAATGTGACAAAACTATGCATTTTTTAATAAGACTTGTAATTGCAAAGTTGTCAGGTCTACTGCAAGGAATAAAATGAAACAAGTTGCATGTTCCTAAGTGAAAATTTGGAGGAGTTATGCATGATTTTCACAAATAGCGCCACCTAGTGGCCAAATGTTTCAAAACTGCACAGCAAGACACATAGTCCTGAGATATGCACACTGGTGAGGTTTCATGTTGTTTGGCCAATGGTAAGTCTGTCAAATGGCCAATTAATTCAAAAAAAAAATTATTGGCTCATGGCGGCCATGTTTTTTGAGTGATGATGTCATCATTGTGTGTCTTGATATCACTTGGGCCCCTGATGATGCCTGTAAAGTTTTGGCTTGATGTGACTAATGGTTTCTGAGAAACAGTTTTTCCCATGTTATAGCGCCCCCTATTGGACAATCGTGGCCAGCTTTGACCTGTGACCTCGGAGTCATGTGCCCTAACAACTGGTAAAATTTTATGAAGATCGGTCAAAGCGTTGCTGAGATATGGCTGTTTAAGTAAATTTGGCCACGCCTCGGAGCTATTGATTGACATGTGACAGCCAGACTATATGCAAATCTCAAAATGTTTTTAAGCAACTTTGATAATGAGATTCTCCTGAATATTTTGACACCAAGGTTGTGGTGATCCGATAAAAAACCAGGGACTAGTATAAAAAAGTAGGTTTTGCATATTATGCAAATTAGCAAAAAATCTAAGTAGGCGGAGCTTAATGGTTCAAATTTATTTTTTATTTGCCTTGACCCAAGGAATCCATCAGAAGTGGAATTTTGTTTCTAGGCCCTACGGTTTGGGAGATATGGACCAAAACGCAAAATGGTGCGCTATAGCGCCACCATCAGGCCAATGTGGGTCCCTGTCTCTATTTCTCTCATTGCACACCTGCTGCACCTTGCTGGCAAGTTTGGTCTTTCTGGGCCTTACGGTCTAGGCTGCAGTATGCGTTTTACAGGGGGAAAAATAATAATAAATATAGCCGCAAGCGGCAATTGGCGGGTTCACACACGAATAGGCTTCTTGGCCTCAATAGGCAGAGGCCCAAAAGGTCCTTTAGACCCCAAAATGTGAAAAGAAGCTGTTTGAGTGGAAAAAATGCACAAATAAATCAATGTGCAAAAAAAGGTTCAATTGGGGCACTAAAGGCCCAAAAGGATCAAAATAATATGTATTGGCAAAATTATTCAGATCACAGAACTAAATCACATGCTGAGATCAGCTTTGTGTGTGTTTGTGTGGTGTTTCATGTGAGCAATAGTTTTCAGTCATTTCCGGTGTTTGGCCACTAGATGGAGCCCAAGTACTATCATACTGATATCTCATTAATCTCAGTAATGCAATATGACATTTTGGTGAATTAAAAGGTTCATTTCTGGTCAGGCAGTGCACTTTTTGTTATGAGATGTAATTGCAATGTTATAGACCTCATTGATCTGAATCATACAAGCCCCATTACTTGTCTGTATTCTGCATAACAAGATTGCTGCATGAGTTTTTATGATTTCTTAGGTTTTTGGGTACTGTAGCGCCCCCGACAGGCCAATTTGAACCAAACTTGGCCTACCTCACAAGGACTTCAGGATATAAAAGCCTTTCAAATTGGGAGTTGATCACTTACATGGTTTATGAGTTATAGCAATAAAGGTCATTTATGGCATGGCCACAATGATATAATGGGAAAATGGACCAATCAGAAAAATAAAAATCCAACATTTTTTTAATCAATTTTTACCTACAGAGTCTACTGATTATGCTCATAGCAATTTTGCCATAATTGTATCAAATTCCTATGACTAGTTTGTAAATAGCTATTTTCAAACAATTGATGAATGTGACAAAAGTATGCATTTTTTAATAAGACTTGTAATTGCAAAGATGTCAGGTCTACTGCAAGGAATAAAAAGAAACAAGTTGCATGTTCCTAAGTGAAAATTTGGAGGAGTTATGCATGATTTTCACAAATAGCGCCACCTAGTGGCCAAATGTTTCAAAACTGCACAGCATGACACATAGTCCTGAGATATGCACAGTGGTGAGGTTTCATGTTGTTTGGCCAATGGTAAGTCTGTCAAATGGCCAATTAATTCAATTAAAAATTAATTGGCTCATGGCGGCCATGTTTTTTGAGTGATGATGTCATCATTGGGTGTCTTGATATCACTTGGGCCCCTGATGATGCCTGTAAAGTTTTGGCTTGATGTGACTAATGGTTTCTGAGAAACAGTTTTTCCCATGTTATAGCGCCCCCTATTGGACAATTGTGGCCAGCTTTGACCTATGACCTCGGAGTCATGTGCCCTAACAACTGTTAAAATTTTATGAAGATCGGTCAAAGCGTTGCTGAGATATGGCTGTTTAAGTAAATTTGGCCACGCCTCGGAGCTATTGATTGACATGTGACAACCAGACTGTATGCAAATCTCAAAATGTTTTTAAGCAACTTTGATAATGAGATTCTCCTGAATATTTTGACACCAAGGTTGTGGTGATCGGATGAAAAACCAGGGACTAGTACAAAAAAGTAGGTTTTGCATATTATGCAAATTAGCAAAAAATCTAAGTAGGCGGAGCTTAATGGTTCTTGAGGCTTTTTTGTTTGGCTTGAGCCAAGGAATCCATCAGAAGTGGAATTTTGTTTCTAGGCCCTACGGTTTGGGAGATATGGACCAAAACGCAAAATGGTGCGCTATAGCGCCACCATCAGGCCAATGTGGGTCTCTGTGCTTTAGCACGGTCTCGCAAAGAGACTACACCATTCTGCCATGTTTGGTGTCTCTGGGCCTTACGGTCTAGGCTGCAGTATGCGTTTTATGCGGAGAAAAATAATAATAATAATAAGAAGAAAAAACCCGACAATTACAATAGGTTTCCCACACTACGTGTGTGAACCCTAATAAGAAAAATCTCAGCAATTACAATAGGTTTCCCACACTACGTGTGTGAACCCTAAATATAGCCGCAAGCGGCAATTGGCGGGTTCACACACGAATAGGCCTCTTGGCCTCAATAGGCAGAGGCCCAAAAGGTCCTTTAGACCCTAAATGTTAAAAGAAGCTGTTTGAGTGGAAAAAAATGCATAAATAAATCAATGTGCAAAAAAAGGTTCAATTGGGGCACTAAAGGCCCAAAAGGATCAAAATAATATGTATTGGCAAAATTATTCAGATCACAGAACTAAATCACATGCTGAGATCAGCTTTGTGTGTGTTTGTGTGGTGTTTCATGTGAGCAATAGTTTTCAGTCCGTTCCGATGTTTGGCCACTAGATGGAGCCCAAGTACTACCATACTGATATCTCATTAATCTCAGTAATGCAATATGACATTTTGGTGAATTAAAAGGTTCATTTCTGGTCAGGCAGTGCACTTTTTGTTATAAGATGCAATTGCAATGTTATAGAACTTATTGATCTGGATCATACAAGACCAATTACTTGTCTGTATTCTGCATAACAAGATTGCAGCATGGGTTTTTATGTTTTCTTAGGTTTTTGGGTACTGTAGCGCCCCCGACAGGCCAATTTGAACCAAACTTGGCATACCTCACAAGGACTTCAGGATATAAAAGCCTTTCAAATTGGGAATTGATTGCATACATGGTTTATGAGTTATAGCAATATAGGTCATATATGGCATGGCCACAATGATATAATGGGAAAATGGACCAATCAGAAAAATAAAAATCCAACATTTTTTTACTCAGTTTTTACCTACAGAGTCTACTGATTATGCTCATAGCATTTTTTCCATAATTGGATCAAATTCCTATGACTAGTTTGTAAATAGCTATTTTCAAACAATAGATGAATGTGACAAAAGTATGCATTTTTTAATAGGACTTGTAATTGCAAAGTTGTCAGGTCTACTGCAAGGAATAAAATGAAACAAGTTGCATGTTCCTAAGTGAAAATTTGGAGGAGTTATGCATGATTTTCACAAATAGCGCCACCTAGTGGCCATATGTTTTAAAACTGCACAGCATGACACATAGTCCTGAGATATGCACAGTGGTGAGGTTTCATGTTGTTTGGCCAATGGTAAGTCTGTCAAATGGCCAATTATTTCAAATAAAAATTAATTGGCTCATGGCGGCCATGTTTTTTGAGTGATGATGTCATCATTGTGTGTCTTGATATCACTTGGGCCCCTGATGATGCCTGTAAAGTTTTGGCTTGATGTGACTAATGGTTTCTGAGAAACAGTTTTTCCCATGTTATAGCGCCCCCTATTGGACAATCGTGGCCAGCTTTGACCTATGACCTCGGAGTCATGTGCCCTAACAACTGTTAAAATTTTATGAAGATCGGTCAAAGCGTTGCTGAGATATGGCTGTTTAAGTAAATTTGGCCACGCCTTGGAGCTATTGATTGACATGTGACAACCAGACTGTATGCAAATCTCAAGATGTTTTTAAGCAACTTTGATAATGAGATTCTCCTGAATATTTTGACACCAAGGTTGTGGTGATCGGATGAAAATCCAGGGACTAGTATAAAAAAGTAGGTTTTGCATATTATGCAAATTAGCAAAAAATCTAAGTAGGCGGAGCTTAATGGTTCTTGAGGCTTTTTTGTTTGTCTGGAGCCAAGGAATGCACCTGAAGTGGAATTTTGTGTCTAGGCCCTACGGTTTGGGAGATATGGACCAAAACGCAAAATGGTGCGCTATAGCGCCACCATCAGGCCAATGTGGGTCTCTGTGCTTTGGCACGGTCTCGCAAAGAGACTACACCATTCTGCCAAGTTTGGTGTCTCTGGGCCTTACGGTCTAGGCTGCAGTATGCGTTTTATGCGGAGAAAAATAATAATAAGAAGAAATATAGCCGCAAGCGGCAATTACGGGGTCCAAGCACAGGGTATGGGCACCATCTGGCACGCCTGAGATGCGTAAGCATGTGTGTGTAATCACTGGGTAGGTATCGGTGAAGCAATGTGTATATGAAACCTATAGGTAGGCCATTGCATGTGTGTGCATGTGTAAGAAAGATGTAGGGGTAATTCAGGAAATTGTAGTATAGCGCCACCTAGTTGTGCAATTCCCGTCATACTTGAGTATGTCTTAGAGGGTGTGTAGATGAACATAATATGTGAGTTTCATGTTGATTGGCTTATGATAAGCTTGTGAAATGTGAACTGAAAGCTGATTGGTCGATAGCGGCGGCCATATTGGACATATGATGGTGCAGGTCAAGGACCTGTGTCATAGGTGCATATAGATGATGCGTACCAAGTTTGGAGTTATTTGGCCAATCGGTGTGGGCAGGAGAGTTTTTTGGCCGTTATAGCGCCACCTAGGTGTGCATGTCTGCCAAAATGCATGTGCAGGTCTAGACACCCAATAGGTACATGTGTGTGAAATTTGGAGTGAATACATGAAAGTATGCCTGAGATACAGCAGAATATGTGGATTTTTGGCGAAGGAATTTTCTACGCTTGACTTCTGATGCATGTGGCCACGCCCATGTGCAGAAATGTGCACTTTGGCTCCATAACTATTAAAGTTCAGACTCTTGTGAGCGCCTGGATACCACATATGTGCATGTATGTGAAAAATCCAGGGACTAGTACGCGCTCAAAAATGTGTGTATATTTGCATATTATGCAAATTAGCTCGACATGTAAGGGGCGGAGCATATAGCTTCAATGGAACTTTTTTTAGATGAGCTCATGCCTGATCAGATGCAGTTTGAATTTTATCTCTAGGACATACGGTGTAGGAGAAACACCTGTGTAAACTTTTTCATGCGTTTTTGTGCGCTATAGCGCCACCTATGGTCGGATCGGGCTGGCGTGTTGCGCCTGAGTAGCGGAGAGGAGTACTACAAGTTGGCCAAAGGAGAAGTCTGTAGGACTTACGGTTTAGGCTGCACGACGCGTTTTAGCGGAGAAAAAGAATAATAATAATAATAATAATAATAATAAATATAGCCGCAAGCGGCAATTACGGGGTCCAAGCACAGGGTATGGGCACCATCTGGCACGCCTGAGATGCCTAAGCATGTGTGTGTAATCACTGGGTAGGTATGGGTGAAGCAATGTGTATATGAAACCTATAGGTAGGCCATTGCATGTGTGTGCATGTGTAAGAAAGATGTAGGGGTAATTCAGGAAATTCTAGTATAGCGCCACCTAGTGGTGCAATTCCCGTCATTCTTGAGTATGTCTTAGAGGGTGTGTAGATGAACATAATATGTGAGTTTCATGTTGATTGGCTTATGATAAGCTTGTGAAATGTGAACTGAAAGCTGATTGGTCGATAGCGGCGGCCATATTGGACATATGATGGTGCAGGTCAAGGACCTGTGTCATAGGTGCATATAGATGATGCGTACCAAGTTTGGAGTTATTTGGCCAATCGGTGTGGGCAGGAGAGTTTTTTGGCCGTTATAGCGCCACCTAGGTGTGCATGTCTGCCAAAATGTATGTACCGGTCTAGACACCCAATAGGTACATGTGTGTGAAATTTGGAGTGAATACATGAAAGTATGCCTGAGATACAGCAGAATATGTGGATTTTTGGCGAAGGAATTTTCTACGCTTGACTTGTGATGCATGTGGCCACGCCCATGTGCAGAAATGTGCACTTTGGCTCCATAACAATTAAAGTTCAGACTCTTGTGAGCGCCTGGATACCACATATGTGCATGTATGTGAAAAATCCAGGGACTAGTACGCGCTCAAAAATTTGTGCAAATTTGCATATTATGCAAATTAGCTCGACATGTAAGGGGCGGAGCATATGGCTTCAATGGAACTTTTTTTAGATGAGCACATGCCTGATCAGGTGAAGTTTACATTTTGTCTCTAGGACATACGGTGTAGGAGAAACACCAGTTTAAACTTTTTCATGCGTTTGTGTGCGCTATAGCGCCACCTATGGTCGGATCGGGCTGGCGTGTTGCGCCTGAGTAGCGGAGAGGAGTACTACAAGTTGGCCAAAGAAGAAGTCTGTAGGTCTTACGGTTTAGGCTGCACAACGCGTTTTAAGGCAGAAAAAAAATTGGCATATGAAAAGCTTGTGAAAGGTGTACTGAAAGCTGATTGGTCGATAGCGGCGGCCATATTGGACATATGATGGTGCAGATCAAGGACCTGTGTCATAGGTGCATATAGATGATGCGTACCAAGTTTGGAGTTATTTGGCCAATCGGTGTGGGCAGGAGAGTTTTTTGGCCGTTATAGCGCCACCTAGATGTGCATGTCTGCCAAAATGCATGTGCAGGTCTAGACACCCAGTAGGTACATGTGTGTGAAATTTGGTATGAATACGTCAAAGAATGCCTGAGATATAGCAGAATATGTGGATTTTTGGCGAAGGAATTTTCTACGCTTGACTTGTGATGCATGTGGCCACGCCCATGTGCAGAAATGTGCACTTTGGCTCCATAACTATTAAAGTTCAGACTCTTCTGAACACCTAGATACCACATATGTGCATGTATGTGAAAAATCCAGGGACTAGTACGCGCTCAAAAATGTGTGTGTATTTGCATATTATGCAAATTAGCTCGACATGTAAGGGGCGGAGCATATAGCTTCAATGGAACTTTTTTTAGATGAGCTCATGCCTGATCAGATGCAGTTTGAATTTTATCTCTAGGACATACGGTGTAGGAGAAACACCTGTGTAAACTTTTTCATGCGATTTTGTGCGCTATAGCGCCACCTATGGTCGGATCGGGCTGGCGTGTTGCGCCTGAGTAGCGGAGAGGAGTACTACAAGTTGGCCAAAGGAGAAGTCTGTAGGACTTACGGTTTAGGCTGCACGACGCGTTTTAGCGGAGAAAAAGAATAATAATAATAATAATAATAATCAGAACAATTACAATAGGGTTCCAGCACCGCTGGTGCTTGGACCCCTAAATATAGCCGCAAGCGGCGATTGGCGGGTTCACACAAAAAAAGGCAAAAAAGCCCAAAGGGTCTTTTAGACCAACAAATTGGCCTCTTGGCCTCAATAGGCAAAAAGAAGCCCAATAGGTCCTTTAGACCCAAAAGTGAATAGAAGCTGTTTGAGTGGAAAAAATGCATAAGTAAATCAATGTGACAAAACATTCAATTCAACTGAGGCACTAAAGGCCCAAAAGGATCAAAATAATGTGTATTGGCAAAATGATTCAGATCACAGAACTAAATCACATGCTGAGATCAGCTTTGTGTGCGTTTGTGTGGTGTTTCATGTGAGCAATTGTTTTCAGTCAGTTTCGGTGTTTGGCCACTAGATGGAGCCCAAGTACTATCATACTGATATCTCATTAATCTCAGTAATGCAATGACATTTTGGTGAACTAAAAGGTTCATTTCTGGTCAGGCAGTGCACTTTTTGTTATGAGATGTAATTGCAATCTTATAGATCTCATTGATCTGAATCATACAAGACCAATTACTTGTCTGTATTCTTTATAACAAGATTGCAGCCTGAGTTTTTATGCTTTTCTAGGTTTTTGGGTACTGTAGCGCCTCCGACAGGCCAATTTGAAACAAACGTGGCCTACCTCACAAGGACCTCAGTGTATAAAAGCCTTTCAAATTGGGAGTTGATCACTTACATGGTTTATGAGTTATAGCAATAAAGGTCAATTATGGCATGACCAGAAGGATATAATGGGAAAATGGACCAATCAGACAAATAAAAATGCAACATTTTTTCCATATTTAGTTAACTACAGTGTCTACAGATTATGCCTATGCCATTTTTGCCATCATTGGATCAAATTCCTAGGACTAGTTCTTAAAGAGCTATTTTCAAACAATTGATGAATGTGACAAAAGTATGCATTTTTTAATAGGACTTGTAATTGCAAAGTTGTCAGGTCTACTGCAAGGTATAAAAAGAAACAAGTTGCATGTTCCTAAGTGAAAATTTGGAGGAGTTATTCATGATTTTCACAAACAGCGCCACCTAGTGGCCAAATGTTTCAACACTGCACAGTATGACACATAGTCCTGGGATATGCACAGTGATGAGGTTTCATGTTGATTGGCCAATGGTAAGTCTGTCAAATGGCCAATTAATTCAAATAAAAATTAATTGGCTCATGGCGGCCATGTTTTTTGAGTGATGAGGTCATCATTGTGTGCCTTGATACCACTTGGGCCCCTGATGATGCCTGTAAAGTTTGGGCTTGATGTGACTAATGGTTTCTGAGAAACAAATTTCCCCATGTTATAGCGCCCCCTATTGGACAATCGTGGCCAGCTTTGACCTGTGACCTCTGAGTCATGTGCCCTAACAACTGATAAATTTTCATAAAGATAGGTCAAAGCATTGCTGAGATATAGCTGCTGAAGTCAATTTGGCCACGCCTCAGAGCTATTGATTGACATGTGACAACCAGACTGTATACCAATGTCACAGTTTTGTTGATGTTCCTTGATAATGAGATTCTTGTGAATATTTTGACACCAAGATTGTGGTGATCAGATGAAAAACCAGGGACTAGTATGAAAAAGTAGGTTTTGCATATTATGCAAATTAGCAAAAATCTAAGCAGGCGGAGCTTAATGGTTCTTGAGGCTTTTTTGTTTGTCTGGAGCCAAGGAATGCACCTGAAGTGGAATTTTGTTTCTAGGACCTACGGGGTAGGAGATATGGACCAAAACGCAAAATGCTGCGCTATAGCGCCACCATCAGGCCAATGTGGGTGTCTGTACTTTACCACGGTCCCGCAAACAGACTACACCAGTCTGCCAAGTTTGGTGTCCCTGGGCCTTACGGTTTAGGCTGCAGTATGCGTTTTATGCGGAGAAAAATAATAATAATAATAAGAAAGAAGAAAAAACCTAACAATAACAATAGGTTTCCCACACTATGTGTGTGAACCCTAAATATAGCCGCAAGCGGCAATTACGGGGTCCAAGCTGAGGTTTGGCAAGATTTGCGCACCCACTGGTACATCATGTAAAGGTATATGAAATGTATATGAAAGTATATGAAGTATATATTTTAGTATAGCGCCACCTAGTGGTGCAATTCCCATCATACTTGAGCATGTCTTAGAGGGTGTGTAGATGAACATAATATGTGAGTTTCATGTTGATTAGCATATGATAAGCTTGTGAAATGTGTACTGAAAGCTGATTGGTCGATAGCGGCGGCCATATTGGACATATGATGGTGCAGGTCAAGGACCTGTGCCATAGGTGCATATAGATGATGCGTACCAAGTTTGGAGTTATTTGGCCAATCGGTGTGGGCAGGAGAGTTTTTTGGCCGTTATAGCGCCACCTAGGTGTGTATGTCTGCCAAAATGTATGTGCAGGTCTAGACACCCAATAGGTGCATGTATGTGAAATTTGGTATGAATACATGAAAGAATGCCTGAGATATAGCAGAATATGTGGATTTTTAGCGAAGGAATTTTCTACGCTTGACTTGTGATGCATGTGGCCACGCCCATGTGCAGAAATGTGCACTTTGGCTCCATAACAATTAAAGTTCAGACTCTTGTGAGCGCCTGGATACCACAAATGTGCATGTATGTGAAAAATCCAGGGACTAGTACGCGCTCAAAAATGTGTGCAAATTTGCATATTATGCAAATTAGCTCGACATGTAAGAGGCGGAGCATATGGCTTCAATGGAACTTTTTTTAGATGAGCTCATGCCTGATCAGATGCAGTTTGAATTTTGTCTCTAGGACATACGGTGTAGGAGAAACACCTGTGTAAACTTTTTCATGCGTTTGTGTGCGCTATAGCGCCACCTATGGTCGTATCGGGCTGGCGTGTTGCGCCTGAGTAGCGGAGAGGAGTACTACAAGTTGGCCAAAGGAGAAGTCTGTAGGTCTTACGGTTTAGGCTGCACAACGCGTTTTAAGGCAGAAAAAAAATGGCATATGAAAAGCTTGTGAAAGGTGTACTGAAAGCTGATTGGTCGATAGCGGCGGCCATATTGGACATATGATGGTGCAGATCAAGGACCTGTGTCATAGGTGCATATAGATGATGCGTACCAAGTTTGGAGTTATTTGGCCAATCGGTGTGGGCAGGAGAGTTTTTTGGCCGTTATAGCGCCACCTAGGTGTGCATGTCTGCCAAAATGCATGTGTAGGTCTAGACACCCAATAGGTACATGCATGTGAAATTTGGTATGAATACGTGAAAGAATGCCTGAGATATAGCAGAATATGTGGATTTTTGGCGAAGGAATTTTCTACGCTTGACTTCTGATGCATGTGGCCACGCCCATGTGCAGAAATGTGCACTTTGGCTCCATAATAATTAAAGTTCAGACTCTTCTGAACGTTTTGATACCACATATGTGCATGTATGTGAAAAATCCAGGGACTAGTACGCGCTCAAAAATGTGTGCGTATTTGCATATTATGCAAATTAGCTCGACATGTAAGGGGCGGAGCATATAGCTTCAATGGAACTTTTTTTAGATGAGCTCATGCCTGATCAGATGCAGTTTGAATTTTATCTCTAGGACATACGGTGTAGGAGAAACACCTGTGTAAACTTTTTCATGCGATTTTGTGCGCTATAGCGCCACCTATGGTCGGATCGGGCTGGCGTGTTGCGCCTGAGTAGCGGAGAGGAGTACTACAAGTTGGCCAAAGGAGAAGTCTGTAGGACTTACGGTTTAGGCTGCACGACGCGTTTTAGCGGAGAAAAAGAATAATAATAATAAATATAGCCGCAAGCGGCAATTACGGGGTCCAAGCTGAGGTTTGGCAAGATTTGCGCACCCACTGGTACATCATGTAAAGGTATATGAAATGTACATGAAAGTATATGAAGCACGTTCGTGAATGAAGTACCTGCTCAAAAAACAGAATCTAAATTGCAGCTTTTTAAACTTATGGTGGAATACTGCCCAACGTGGGATTCGAACCCCCGTTGTCCACGTGCATTGTGGCTGGGAGCACATTGCTCTACCCATTGAGCTAATGGGTCTGACTGGAATAGGCTCAACTCTAACTCTTTGGAGGAAAAGAATGACCTTTGATCTGCATGCATGTTCTGCATAGAAAATGAAAATATTCACAGTACAACCATTTGTGGATGGATTTGGCACAAACTTGGCAGATATCACCTCAGTGGTCTTCTGAATGTGTCTGTACATTTTCATAACAATCAGACATTATATAGGGGAGTTTTTGAAATATGCAGTTCATATGTCATGACGGTACCATTGTGATGCATATGAAAAATATTAAATTGCAAGAATCTTAGAATTTGTTCCACCAGTTTTGTATTTCACATGCTGCTGGATATTGTAATATGTGATTTGAGGTGATGGAGTGAAAATCCTAGGACTAGTATGAAAAGTGTAAATTATATGTATTGGATTATACACAAAAATCTGTACTTTTTTGCAAAGCACTTGCAATTACAAAGTTGTTAGTGATTTTGCATAGAATCATATGAGATCATGATTGTCCTTCTACATGAAAGCATGGAGGGCAGGAGAGTTTTTTGGCCGTTATAGCGCCACCTAGGTGTACATGTCTGCCAAAATGTATGTGCAGGTCTAGACACCCAATATGTGCATGTATGTGAAATTTGGTGTGAATACGTGAAAGCATGCCTGAGATATAGCAGAATATGTGGATTTTTGGCGAAGGAATTTTCGACGCTTGACTTCTGATGCATGTGGCCACGCCCATGTGCAGAAATGTGCACTTTGGCTCCATAACAATTAAAGTTCAGACTCTTCTGAACGCATGGATACCACATATGTGCATGTATGTGAAAAATCCAGGGACTAGTATGCGCTCAAAAATGTGTGCAAATTTGCATATTATGCAAATTAGCTCGACATGTAAGGGGCGGAGCATATAGCTTCAATGGAACTTTTTTTAGATGAGCTCATGCCTGATCAGATGCAATTGGAATTTTTTGTTTACGACATACGGTGTAGGCGTGAAAATTTTTTGCGCGTTTGTGTGCGCTATAGCGCCACCTATAGGCGTATCTGGCTGGCGTTGGGTGCCTGAGTAGCGGAGGTGTCCTTGACCAGTTGGCCAAAGGAGAAGTCTGTACGACTTACGGTTTAGGCTGCACGATGCGTTTTAGGGCAGAAAAAGAAGAATAATAATAATCGGAACAAATACAATAGGGTTCCAGCACCGCTGGTGCTTGGACCCCTAATAAATATAGCCGCAAGCGGCGATTGGCGGGTTCACACAAAAAAGGCAAAAAAGCCCAAAAGGTCTTTTAGACTAACAAATTGGCCTCTTGGCCTCAATAGGCAAAAAGAAGCCCATTAGGTCCTTTATACCCAAAAGTGAATCGAAGCTGTTTGAGTGGAAAAAATGCACAAATAAATCAATGTGACAAAACATTCAATTCAACTGAGGCACTAAAGGCCCAAAAGGATCACAATAATGTGTACTGGGAAATTGAGTCAGATCAAAAAGCTAAACCACATGCTGAGATCAGCTTTGTGTGTGTTTGTGTGGTATTTCATGTGAGCAATAGTTTTCAGTCAGTTCTGGAATATGGCCACTAGATGGAGGCCAAGTACTACCATACTGATATCTCATTAATCTCAGTAATGAAATAGGACATTTTGGTGAAATAAAAGGTTCATTTCTGGTCAGGCAGTGCACTTTTTGTTATGAGATGTAATTGCAAAGTTATAGACCTCATTGATCTGAATCATACAAGCCCCATTACTTGTCTGTATTCTGCATAACAACATTCCTGCATGAGTTTTTATGATTTCTTAGGTTTTTGGGTACTGTAGCGCCCCCGACAGGCCAATTTAAACCAACCTTGGCATACCTCAGAAGGACCTCAGGCTATAAAAGGCTGTCAAATTGGGAGTAGATTGCATACATGGTTTATGAGTTATAGCAATATAGGTCATTTATGGCATGGCCAGAAGGATATAATGGAAAAATGGACCTGCCTGAATATTTTAAAATCCAACATTTTTTAAAAAAATTTTTACCTCCAGAGTCTACAGATTATGCTCATATCATTTTTTCCATAATTGCATCAAATTCCTAGGACTAATTCCAAAAGAGCTATTTTCAAACAATTGATGAATGTGACAAAAGTATGCATTTGTTAATAGGACTTGTAATTGCAAAGTTGTCAGGTCTACTGCAAGGACTCAAAAGAATCAAGCGGCATTTTCCTAAGTGAAAATTTGGAGGAGTTATGCATGATTTTCACAAATAGCGCCACCTAGTGGCCAAATGTTTCAAAACTGCACAGCATGACACATAGTCCTGAGAAATGCACAGTGGTGAGGTTTCATGTTGATTGGGCAATGTTAAGTCTGTCAAATGGCCAATTAATTCAAATAAAAATTAATTGGCTCATGGCGGCCATGTTTTTTGAGTGATGATGTCATCATTGTGTGCCTTGATACCAATTAGGCCCCTGATGATGCCTGTAAAGTTTGGGCTTGATGTGACTAATGGTTTCTGAGAAACAAATTTCCCCATGTTATAGCGCCCCCTATTGGACAATCGTGGCCAGCTTTGACCACTGACCTCTGAGTCATGTGCCCTAACAACTGATAAATTTTCATAAAGATAGGTCAAAGCATTGCTGAGATATAGCTGCTGAAGTAAATTTGGCCACGCCTCAGAGCTATTGATTGACATGTGACAACCAGACTGTATACCAATGTCACAGTTTTGTTGATGTTCCTTGATAATGAGATTCTTGTGAATATTTTGACACCAAGATTGTGGTGATCAGATGAAAAACCAGTGACTAGTATAAAAAAGTAGGTTTTGCATATTATGCAAATTAGCAAAAAATCTAAGTAGGCGGAGCTTAATGGTTCTTGAGGCTTTTTTGTTTGTCTGGAGCCAAGGAATGCACCTGAAGTGGAATTTTGTTTCTAGGACCTACGGGGAGAGAGATATGGACCAAAACGCAAAATGCTGCGCTATAGCGCCACCATCAGGCCAATGTGGGTCTCTGTACTTTAGCACGGTCCCGCAAACAGACTACACCAGTCTGCCAAGTTTGGTCTCCCTGGGCCTTACGGTTTAGGCTGCAGTATGCGTTTTATCCGGAGAAAAATAATAATAAAAAAAGCCCAAAGGGTCTTTTAGACCAACAAATTGGCCTCTTGGCCTCAATAGGCAAAAAGAAGCCCAATAGGTTCTTTAGACCCAAAAGTGAATAGAAGCTGTTTGAGTGGAAAAAATGCATAAGTAAATCAATGTGACAAAACATTCAATTCAACTGAGGCACTAAAGGCCCAAAAGGATCAAAATAATGTGTATTGGCAAAATGATTCAGATCACAGAACTAAATCACATGCTGAGATCAGCTTTGTGTGTGTTTGTGTGGTGTTTCATGTGAGCAATAGTTTTCAGTCAGTTCTGGTGTTTGGCCACTAGATGGAGCCCAAGTACTACCATACTGATATCTCATTAATCTCAGAAATGAAATAGGACATTTTGGTGAAATAAAAGGTTCATTTCTGGTCAGGCAGTGCACTTTTTGTTATGAGATGTAATTGCAAAGTTATAGACCACATTGATCTGAATCATACAAGCCCCATTACTTGTCTGTATTCTGCATAACAGCATTGCTGCATGAGTTTTTATGATTTCTTAGGTTTTTGGGTACTGTAGCGCCCCCGACAGGCCAATTTGAACCAAACTTGGCCTACCTCACAAGGACCTCAGTCTATAAAAGCCTTTCAAATTGGGAGTTGATCACTTACATGGTTTATGAGTTATAGCAATAAAGGTCATTTATGGCATGGCCAGAAGGATATAATGGAAAAATTGACCAATCAGACAAATAAAAATGCAACATTTTTCCATATTTAGTTAACTACAGTGTCTACAGATTATGCCTATGCCATTTTTGCCATCATTGGATCAAATTCCTAGGACTAGTTCTTAAAGAGCTATTTTCAAACAATTGATGAATGTGACAAAAGTATGCATTTTTTAATAGGACTTGTAATTGCAAAGTTGTCAGGTCTACTGCAAGGTATAAAAAGAAACAAGTTGCATGTTCCTAAGTGAAAATTTGGAGGAGTTATGCATGATTTTCACAAATAGCGCCACCTAGTGGCCAAATGTTTCAACACTGCACAGTATGACACATAGTCCTGGGATATGCACAGTGATGAGGTTTCATGTTGATTGGCCAATGGTAAGTCTGTCAAATGGCCAATTAATTCAAATAAAAATTAATTGGCTCATGGCGGCCATGTTTTTTGAGTGATGAGGTCATCATTGTGTGCCTTGATACCACTTGGGCCCCTGATGATGCCTGTAAAGTTTGGGCTTGATGTGACTAATGGTTTCTGAGAAACAAATTTTCCCATGTTATAGCGCCCCCTATTGGACAATCGTGGCCAGCTTTGACCTGTGACCTCTGAGTCATGTGCCCTAACAACTGATAAATTTTCATAAAGATAGGTCAAAGCATTGCTGAGATATAGCTGCTGAAGTCAATTTGGCCACGCCTCAGAGCTATTGATTGACATGTGACAACCAGACTGTGTACCAATGTCACAGTTTTGTTGATGTTCCTTGATAATGAGATTCTTGTGAATATTTTGACACCAAGATTGTGGTGATCAGATGAAAAACCAGGGACTAGTATGAAAAAATAGGTTTTGCATATTATGCAAATGAGCAAAAAATCTAAGTAGGCGGAGCTTAATGGTTCTTGAGGCTTTTTTGTTTGTCTGGAGCCAAGGAATGCACCTGAAGTGGAATTTTGTTTCTACGACCTACGGTGTGGGAGATATGAACCCAAACGCAAAATGCTGCGCTATAGCGCCACCATCAGGCCAATTTGGGTGTCTGTACTTAAGCACGGTCCCGCAAACAGACTACACCAGTCTGCCAAGTTTGGTCTCCCTGGGCCTTACGGTTTAGGCTGCAGTATGCGTTTTATCCGGAGAAAAATAATAATAATAAATATAGCCGCAAGCGGCGATTGGCGGGTTCACACAAAAAAAGGCAAAAAAGCCCAAAGGGTCTTTTAGACAAACAAATTTGCCTCTTGGCCTCAATAGGCAAAAAGAAGCCCAGTAGGTCCTTTAGACCCAAAAGTGAATAGAAGCTGTTTGAGTGGAAAAAATGCATAAGTAAATCAATGTGACAAAACATTCAATTCAACTGAGGCACTAAAGGTCCAAAAGGATCAAAATAATGTGTATTGGCAAAATGATTCAGATCACAGAACTAAATCACATGCTGAGATCAGCTTTGTGTGCGTTTGTGTGGTGTTTCATGTGAGCAATTGTTTTCAGTCAGTTTCGGTGTTTGGCCACTAGATGGAGCCCAAGTACTATCATACTGATATCTCATTAATCTCAGTAATGCAATGACATTTTGGTGAATTAAAAGGTTCATTTCTGGTCAGGCAGTGCACTTTTTGTTATGAGATGTAATTGCAATGTTATAGACCTCATTGATCTGAATCATACAAGCCCCATTACTTGTCTGTATTCTGCATAACAAGATTGCTGCGTGAGTTTTTATGATTTCTCAGGTTTTTGGGTACTGTAGCGCCTCCGACAGGCCAATTTGAACCAAACTTGGCCTACCTCACAAGGACCTCAGTCTATAAAAGCCTTTCAAATTGGGAGTTGATCACTTACATGGTTTATGAGTTATAGCAATAAAGGTCATTTATGGCATGGCCAGAAGGATATAATGGAAAAATTGACCAATCAGACAAATAAAAATGCAACATTTTTTCCTTATTTAGTTAACTACAGTGTCTACAGATTATGCTTATGCCATTTTTGACATCATTGGATCAAATTCCTAGGACTAGTTCTTAAAGAGCTATTTTCAAACAATTGATGAATGTGACAAAAGTATGCATTTTTTAATAGGACTTGTAATAGCAAAGTTGTCAGGTCTACTGCAAGGTATAAAATGAAACAAGTTGCATGTTCCTAAGTGAAAATTTGGAGGAGTTATGTATGATTTTCACAAATAGCGCCACCTAGTGGCCAAATGTTTCAACACTGCACAGTATGACACATAGTCCTGGGATATGTACAGTGATGAGGTTTCATGTTGATTGGCCAATGGTAAGTCTGTCAAATGGCCAATTAATTCAAATAAAAATTAATTGGCTCATGGCGGCCATGTTTTTTGAGTGATGAGGTCATCATTGTGTGCCTTGATACCACTTGGGCCCCTGATGATGCCTGTAAATTTTGGGCTTGATGTGACTAATGGTTTCTGAGAAACAAATTTCCCCATGTTATAGCGCCCCCTATTGGACAATCGTGGCCAGCTTTGACCTGTGACCTCTGAGTCATGTGCCCTAACAACTGATAAATTTTCATAAAGATAGGTCAAAGCATTGCTGAGATATAGCTGCTGAAGTCAATTTGGCCACGCCTCAGAGCTATTGATTGACATGTGACAACCAGACGGTATACCAATGTCACAGTTTTGTTGATGTTCCTTGATAATGAGATTCTTGTGAATATTTTGACACCAAGATTGTGGTGATCAGATGAAAAACCAGGGACTAGTATAAAAAAGTAGGTTTTGCATATTATGCAAATTAGCAAAAAATCTAAGTAGGCGGAGCTTAATGGTTCTTGAGGCTTTTTTGTTTGTCTGGAGCCAAGGAATGCACCTGAAGTGGAATTTTGTGTCTAGGACCTACGGGGTGGGAGATATGAATCCAAACGCAAAATGCTGCGCTATAGCGCCACCATGAGGCCAATTTGGGTGTCTGTACTTAAGCACGGTCCCGCAAACAGACTACACCAGTCTGCCAAGTTTGGTCTCCCTGCGCCTTACGGTTTAGGCTGCAGTATGCGTTTTATGCGGAGAAAAATAATAATAATAATAAGAAAGAAAAATCCGAGCAATAACAATAGGTTTCCCACACTATGTGTGTGAACCCTAATAAGAAGAAAAAAAAAAAAAAAGAAGAAAAATTCGAGCAATTACAATAGGTTTCCCACACTACGTGTGTGAACCCTAAATAGCCGCAAGCGGCGATTGGCGGGTTCACACAAAAAAAGGCAAAAAAGCCCAAAGGGTCTTTTAGACCAACAAGTGGTATGAAGCTACTTCAGTCCAAAAAATGGACAGATAATGTAATTTGCAAAAAATTTTTCAACTGGGGCAATAAAGGCCCAAAAGATCAAAACAAAATGTATTGGCAAAATGATTCAGATCATAGAAGTTAATCAAATGCTGTGATTAGCTTTGTATGTGTGTGTTTGTGTGTTTTTTCATGTATGCATTAAGGGCTTTGTTGGTTGGCTTGAGCCAATGAATACAGCTGAAGTAGAATTTTGTTTCTAGGCCATACAGTGTGGAAGATATATGCAAAATAATTCAGACCATACAACTAAATCAAATGCTGAGATTATGTTAAAAGCACTGACACACTGACCCAGGAGCCTAGTCAAATAAATATACCCTTGGCTGAATTTGACTGAAGTTGTGATCATAGCAGCAGGGGAGCTCTTGTTAATGCCCCACATGTAAACCCCACTCTTTAACCCTTTTCATTTAGCTGACAAAATCTGTCACATGTGAATCTCAAACAAACCAAAGAGTGATGGCTTAGTATACAATAAAATAACACAAATATTCTTATCTTTGCCTGTTCATGATGTTCTCATCCCTACTCTGACATGTTCTCACTGTTGTGCCCTTAGTAGGGAGGCCACTAGGAATGTGTATCTAACAAGACTTTGATGATAAGTAAAGCATGCAGTTATTTAGAGGTTGTGTGTGAAATGTGAATTACATGTCTCTGTCCTCTCTTATGTCATTTCAGGATGTATAGAGGGCATGTGTTGAGAGTGTGGATGGAAAAATGAAGCTAAATATCAGATAGTGTGTTGGAAATGGCTAGAGAAATGTATATATGTAGCATACAGGAAGTCCTGTGTGAGGGTGTGTGGAAAAAAGAAGTTAAATATCTGTATATTAGTCACTGGGTAATTGGTAGTAATGGCTAGAATTAGTGTGTATGTAAAACCTATAGGCCAGAGAGGCCTTTGTTTTTGTGAGTGCATGTGAAAGAGAGAGAGGGAGGAGGGAGAGCCCAAGAGTTGTAAAGTGTTAGAAGCATGGGGGAGTGGAGGAGGGGGGCAGCGTGTGTGAGAATGGCAAACGTGCGTGTCTTATTCAACTGAGGCAATAAAGGCCCAAAAGATCAAAATAAAATGTATTGGCAAAATGATTCAGATCATAGAAGTTAATCAAATGCTGTGATTAGCTTTGTATGTGTGTGTTTGTGTGTTTTTTCATGTATGCAGTAAGGGCTTCTTGAGGCTTTTTTGGTTAGCTTGAGCAAAGGAATACAGCTGAAGTAGAATTTTGTTTCTAGGCCATACAGTGTGGAAGATATTAGCAAAATGATTCAGACCATACAACTAAATCAAATGCTGAGATTAGGTTAAAAGCACTGACACACTGACCCAGGGGCCTAGTCAAATAAATATACCTTTGGCTGAATTTGTCAGAAGTTGTGAACATAGCAGCAGGGGAGCTCTTGTTAATGCCCCACATGTAAACCCCACTCTTTAACCCTTTTCATTTAGCTGACAAAATCTGTCACATGTGAATCTCAAACAAACCAAAGAGTGATGGCTTACTATACAATAAAATAACACAAATATTCTTATCTTTGCCTGTTCATGATGTTCTCATCCCTACTCTGACATGTTCTCACTGTTGTGCCCATAGTAGGGAGGCCACTAGGAATGTGTATCTAACAAGACTTTGATGATAAGTAAAGCATGCAGTTATATAGAGGTTGTGTGTGAAATGTGAATTACATATCTCTGTCCTCTCTTATGTCATTTCAGGATGTATAGAGGGCATGAGTTGAGAGTGTGGATGGAAAAGTGAAGCTAAATATCAGTTAGTGTGTTGGAAATGGCTAGAAAAATGTATATATGAAGCATATAGGAAGTCCTGTGTGAGGGTGTGTGGAAAAAAAGAAGCTAAATATCTGTATATTAGTCACTGGGTAATTGGTAGTAATGGCTAGAATTAGTGTGTATGTAAAACCTATAGGCCAGAGAGGCCTTTGTTTTTGTGAGTGCATGTGAAAGAGAGAGAGGGAGGAGGGAGAGCCCAAGGGTTGTAAAATGTTAGAAGGATGGGGGAGTGGAGGAGGGGGGCAGCGTGTGCGAGAATGTGCGTGTGGGCTGAGCAGCTCTCGTCTTCTCCATGCACAGCTCAGTATGGAAAATGAAAATATTCACTGTAGAGCTGTTTGTGGACGGATTTGGCTCAAAATTGGCACATCACACCACAATGGTCATGTGAATGTGGATGTCAATTTTCATAACAATCAGACATACTATGGCGTAGTTATTGAACTGTGAATTTGATGTGTTACGATGGTAGCATTGTGATGCATATGAAAAATATTATTTTGTGAAAACCTTAGGATTTTCTCCCTAATCTTAGCATTTCAGAGTCTGCTGAGTATTACAAGGTGTGATTTAAAGGTGATGGAGTTAAAATGCTAGGACTAGTATGAAAATGACAAGTTATATATATTTGATAATAGTGAAAAAGTGGTACATTTTTGCAAAGCACATGTAATTAGAAAGTTGCTAGGAATTCTGCATACAATCATATGAGTGCAAGCATTTCTTGATAAGTGAAAATATGTAGGAGAAATTCTGGATTTTCTAGTATAGCGCCACCTAGTGGTGCAATTCCCTTCTAACATGAGTATGTCTTAGAGGGTGTGTACATGAACATACCATGTCAGTTTCATGTGTATGTACCTATGGTAAGTCTGTCAAATGGCCAATTAATTCAAATAAAAATTAATTAGCTCATGGCGGCCATGTTTTTTGAGTGATGATGTCATCCATGTGTGCCTTGATACCACTTGGGCCCCTGATGATGCGTGTAAAGTTTTGGCTCGATGTGACCAACGGTTTCTGAGATACAGTTTTTCCCATGTTATAGCGCCCCCTATTGGACAATCGTGGCCAGCTTTGACCTGTGACCTTTGAATCATGTGCTCTAACAACTGATAAATTTTCATGAAGATTGGTCAAAGCATTGCTGAGATATAGCTGCTGAAGTCAATTTGGCCACGCCTCAGAGCTATTGATTGACATGTGACAACCAGACTGTATACCAATGTCACAGTTTTGTTGATATTCCTTGATAATGAGATTCTTGTGAATGTTTTGACACCAAGATTGTGGTGATCAGATGAAAAACCAGGGACTAGTATAAAAAAGTAGGTTTTACATATTATGCAAATTAGCAAAAAATCTAAGTAGGCGGAGCTTAATGGTTCTTGAGGCTTTTTTGTTTGTCTGGAGCCAAGGAATGCACCTGAAGTAGAATTTTGTTTCTAGGACCTACGGGGTGGGAGATATGAACCCAAACGCAAAATGCTGCGCTATAGCGCCACCATCAGGCCAATTTGGGTGTCTGTACTTTAGCACGGTCCCGCAAACAGACTACACCAGTCTGCCAATTTTGGTCTACCTGGGCCTTACGGTCTAGGCTGCAGTATGCATTTTATGCGGAGAAAAATAATAATAAGAAAAAGAAGAAAAAAGAAAAATCCTAGCAATTACAATAGGGTTCCCACACTATGTGTGTGAACCCTAATAATAATAATAATCAGAACAATTACAATAGGGTTCCAGCACCGCTGGTGCTTGGACCCCTAATAATAATAATAATCGGAACAATTACAATAGGGTTCCAGCACCGCTGGTGCTTGGACCCCTAAATATAGCCGCAAGCGGCAATTACGGGGTCCAAGCTGAGGTTTGGCAAGATTTGCGCACCCACTGGTACATCATGTAAAGGTATTTGAAATGTATATGAAAGTATATGAAGCACGTTCGTGAATAAAGTACCTGCTCAAAAAACAGAATCTAAATGGCAGCTTTTTAAACTTATGGGGGAATACTGCCCAACGTGGGATTCGAACCCCCGTTGTCCACGTGCATTGTGGCTGGGAGCACATTGCTCTAGCCATTGAGCTAATGGGTCTGACTGGATTACAGGCTCAACTCTAACTCTTTTGAGGAAAAGAATGACCTTTGATCTGCATGCATGTTCAGCATAGAAAATGAAAATATTCACAGTACAACCATTTGTGGATGGATTTGGCACAAACTTGGCAGATATCACCTCAGTGGTCTTCTGAATGTGTCTGTCCATTTTCATAACAATCAGACATTATATAGGGGAGTTTTTGAAATATGCAGTTCATATGTCATGACGGTACCATTGTGATGCATATGAAGAATATTAAATTGCAAGAATCTTAGAATTTGTTCTACCAGTTTTGTATTTCACATGCTGCTGGATATTATAATATGTGATTTGAGGTGATGGAGTGAAAATTCTAGGATTTGTATGAAAAGTGTAAATTATATGTATTGGATTATACACAAAAATCTGTACTTTTTTGCAAAGCACTTGCAATTACAAAGTTGTTAGTGATTTTGCATAGAATCATATGAGATCATGATTGTCCTTCTACATGAAAGCATGTAGGAGTAATTCAGGAATTTCTAGTATAGCGCCACCTAGTGGTGCAATTCCCGTCATACTTTGATATGTATTAGAGGGTGTGTAGATGAACATAATATGTGAGTTTCATGTTGATTGGCATATGATAAGCTTGTGAAAGGTGTACTGAAAGCTGATTGGTCGATAGCGGCGGCCATATTGGACATATGATGGTGCAGGTCAAGGACCTGTGTCATAGGTGCATATAGATGATGCGTACCAAGTTTGGAGTTATTTGGCCAATCGGTGTGGGCAGGAGAGTTTTTTGGCCGTTATAGCGCCACCTAGGTGTGCATGTCTGCCAAAATGCATGTGCAGGTCTAGACACCCAATAGGTACATGTGTGTGAAATTTGGAGTGAATACATGAAAGTATGCCTGAGATACAGCAGAATATGTGGATTTTTGGCGAAGGAATTTTCGACGCTTGACTTGTGATGCATGTGGCCACGCCCATGTGCAGAAATGTGCACTTTGGCTCCATAACTATTAAAGTTCAGACTCTTGTGAGCGCCTGGATACCACATATGTGCATGTATGTGAAAAATCCAGGGACTAGTACGCGCTCAAAAATGTGTGGGTATTTGCATATTATGCAAATTAGCTCGACATGTAAGGGGCGGAGCATATAGCTTCAATGGAACTTTTTTTAGATGAGCTCATGCCTGATCAGATGCAGTTTGAATTTTATCTCTAGGACATACGGTGTAGGAGAAACACCTATGTAAACTTTTTCATGCGATTTTGTGCGCTATAGCGCCACCTATGGTCGGATCGGGCTGGCGTGTTGCGCCTGAGTAGCGGAGAGGAGTACTACAAGTTGGCCAAAGGAGAAGTCTGTAGGACTTACGGTTTAGGCTGCACGACGCGTTTTAGCGGAGAAAAAGAATAATAATAATAAATATAGCCGCAAGCGGCAATTACGGGGTCCAAGCACAGGGTATGGGCACCATCTGGCACGCCTGAGATGCGTAAGCATGTGTGTGTAATCACTGGGTAGGTATGGGTGAAGCAATGTGTATATGAAACCTATAGGTAGGCCATTGCATGTGTGTGCATGTGTAAGAAAGATGTAGGGGTAATTCAGGAAATTCTAGTATAGCGCCACCTAGTGGTGCAATTCCCGTCATACTTGAGTATGTCTTAGAGGGTGTGTAGATGAACATAATATGTGAGTTTCATGTTGATTGGCATATGATAAGCTTGTGAAAGGTGTACTGAAAGCTGATTGGTCGATAGCGGCGGCCATATTGGACATATGATGGTGCAGGTCAAGGACCTGTGTCATAGGTGCATATAGATGATGCGTACCAAGTTT
Source organism: Brachyhypopomus gauderio (assembly GCF_052324685.1). NCBI lineage: Eukaryota > Metazoa > Chordata > Actinopteri > Gymnotiformes > Hypopomidae > Brachyhypopomus > Brachyhypopomus gauderio. The sequence goes on from NW_027506867.1 coordinate 3,087,462, forward strand.
GGAGTTATTTGGCCAATCGGTGTGGGCAGGAGAGTTTTTTGGCCGTTATAGCGCCACCTAGGTGTGCATGTCTGCCAAAATGTATGTACCGGTCTGGACACCCAATAGGTACATGTGTGTAAAATTTGGAGTGAATACATGAAAGTATGCCTGAGATACAGCAGAATATGTGGATTTTTGGCGAAGAAATTTTCTACGCTTGACTTGTGATGCATGTGGCCACGCCCATGTGCAGAAATGTGCACTTTGGCTCCATAACAATTAAAGTTCAGACTCTTGTGAGCGCCTGGATACCACATATGTGCATGTATGTGAAAAATCCAGGGACTAGTACGCGCTCAAAAATGTGTGCAAATTTGCATATTGTGCAAATTAGCTCGACATGTAAGGGGCGGAGCATATGGCTTCAATGGAACTTTTTTTAGATGAGCACATGCCTGATCAGGTGAAGTTTACATTTTGTCTCTAGGACATACAGTTTAGGAGAAACACCAGTTTAAACTTTTTCATGCGTTTTTGTGCGCTATAGCGCCACCTATGGTCGGATCGGGCTGGCGTGTTGCACCTGAGTAGCGGAGAGGAGTACTACAAGTTGGCCAAAGGAGAAGTCTGTAGGTCTTACGGTTTAGGCTGCACAACGAGTTTTAAGGCAGAAAAAAAATTGGCATATGAAAAGCTTGTGAAAGGTGTACTGAAAGCTGATTGGTCGATAGCGGCGGCCATATTGGACATATGATGGTGCAGGTCAAGGACCTGTGTCATAGGTGCATATAGATGATGCGTACCAAGTTTGGAGTTATTTGGCCAATCGGTGTGGGCAGGAGAGTTTTTTGGCCGTTATAGCGCCACCTAGATGTGCATGTCTGCCAAAATGCATGTGCAGGTCTAGACACCCAGTAGGTACATGTGTGTGAAATTTGGTATGAATACGTGAAAGAATGCCTGAGATATAGCAGAATATGTGGATTTTTGGCGAAGGAATTTTCTACGCTTGACTTGTGATGCAGGTGGCCACGCCCATGTGCAGAAATGTGCACTTTGGCTCCATAATAATTAAAGTTCAGACTCTTCTGAGCGCCTGGATATCACATATGTGCATGTATGTGAAAAATCCAGGGACTAGTACGCGCTCAAAAATTTGTGCAAATTTGCATATTATGCAAATTAGCTCGACATGTAAGGGGCGGAGCATATGGCTTCAATGGAACTTTTTTTAGAGGAGCTCATGCCTGATCATATGCAGTTTACATTTTGTCTCTAGGACATACGGTGTAGGAGAAACACCTGTGTAAACTTTTTCATGCGTTTGTGTGCGCTATAGCGCCACCTAGGGTCGTATCGGGCTGGCGTGTTGCGCCTGAGTAGCGGAGAGGAGTACTACAAGTTGGCCAAAGGAGAAGTCTGTAGGTCTTACGGTTTAGGCTGCACAACGCGTTTTAGCGGAGAAAAAGAATAATAATAATAATAATAATAATAATAATAATAATCGGAACAAATACAATAGGGTTCCAGCACCTTCAGTGCTTGGACCCCTAATAATAATAAATATAGCCGCAAGCGGCAATTACGGGGTCCAAGCGCAGGGTATGGGCACCATCTGGCACTCCTGAGATGCGTAAGCATGTGTGTGTAATCACTGGGTAGGTATGGGTGAAGCAATGTGTATATGAAACCTATAGGTAGGCCATTGCATGTGTGTGCATGTGTAAGAAAGATGTAGGGGTAATTCAGGAAATTCTAGTATAGCGCCACCTAGTGGTGCAATTCCCGTCATACTTGAGCATGTCTTAGAGAGTGTGTAGATGAACATAATATGTGAGTTTCATGTTGATTGGCATATGATAAGCTTGTGAAATGTGAACTGAAAGCTGATTGGTCGATAGCGGCGGCCATATTGGACATATGATGGTGCAGGTCAAGGACCTGTGTCATAGGTGCATATAGATGATGCGTACCAAGTTTGGAGTTATTTGGCCAATCGGTGTGGGCAGGAGAGTTTTTTGGCCGTTATAGCGCCACCTAGGTGTGCATGTCTGCCAAAATGTATGTACCGGTCTAGACACCTAATAGGTACATGTGTGTGAAATTTGGAGTGAATACATGAAAGTATGCCTGAGATACAGCAGAATATGTGGATTTTTGGCGAAGAAATTTTCTACGCTTGATTTGTGATGCATGTGGCCACGCCCATGTGCAGAAATGTGCACTTTGGCTCCATAACAATTAAAGTTCAGACTCTTGTGAGCGCCTGGATACCACATATGTGCATGTATGTGAAAAATCCAGGGACTAGTACGCGCTCAAAAATGTGTGCAAATTTGCATGTTATGCAAATTAGCTCGACATGTAAGGGGCGGAGCATATGGCTTCAATGGAACTTTTTTTAGATGAGCACATGCCTGATCAGGTGAAGTTTACATTTTGTCTCTAGGACATACGGTTTAGGAGAAACACCTGTGTAAACTTTTTCATGCGTTTGTGTGCGCTGTAGCGCCACCTATGGGCGGATCGTGCTGGCGTGTTGTGCCTGAGTAGCGGAGAGGAGTACTACAAGTTGGCCAAAGGAGAAGTCTGTAGGTCCTACGGTTTAGGCTGCACAACGCGTTTTAAGGCAGAAAAAAAATTGGCATATGAAAAGCTTGTGAAAGGTGTACTGAAAGCTGATTGGTCGATAGCGGCGGCCATATTGGACATATGATGGTGCAGGTCAAGGACCTGTGTCATAGGTGCATATTGATGATGCGTACCAAGTTTGGAGTTATTTGGCCAATCGGTGTGGGCAGGAGAGTTTTTTGGCCGTTATAGCGCCACCTAGATGTGCATGTCTGCCAAAATGCATGTGCAGGTCTAGACACCCAGTAGGTACATGTGTGTGAAATTTGGTATGAATACGTGAAAGAATGCCTGAGATACAGCAGAATATGTGGATTTTTGGCGAAGGAATTTTCTACGCTTGACTTGTGATGCATGTGGCCACGCCCATGTGCAGAAATGTGCACTTTGGCTCCATAACAATTAAAGTTCAGACTCTTGTGAGCGCCTGGATACCACATATGTGCATGTATGTGAAAAATCCAGGGACTAGTACGCGCTCAAAAATGTGTGCAAATTTGCATATTATGCAAATTAGCTCGACATGTAAGGGGCGGAGCATATGGCTTCAATGGAACTTTATTTAGATGAGCACATGCCTGATCAGATGAAGTTTACATTTTGTCTCTACGACATACGGTTTAGGAGAAACACCAGTTTAAACTTTTTCATGCGTTTTTGTGCGCTATAGCGCCACCTATGGTCGTATCGGGCTGGCGTGTTGCGCCTGAGTAGCGGAGAGGAGTACTACAAGTTGGCCAAAGGAGAAGTCTGTAGGTCTTACGGTTTAGGCTGCACGATGCGTTTTAAGGCAGAAAAAAAATAATAATAATAATAATAATAAAAATCGGAACAATTACAATAGGGTTCCAGCACCGGTGGTGCTTGGACCCCTAATAATAATCAGAACAATTACAATAGGGTTCCAGCACCGCTGGTGCTTGGACCCCTAAAAACGCTAACAATTACAATAGGGTTCCCACACTATGTGTGTGAACCCTAATAAGAAAAACGCTAACAATTACAATAGGGTTCCCACACTATGTGTGTGTGAACCCTAAATATCATGTCAAGCAGTTTTTCTGTGTCCTTTCCTCCGTGTTGTTTGTGTAGTGTCCACCATGGTTTGCTGTGTTGCATGGGGATGCTCCAATCGAGCAAAAATGTATGGTTTCCCCACTGATACTGAGAGGAGAAAAAAATGGTTGTCTCAACTAAGCAGTAGCAATCTTACCCTCACTAAAGATTACAACAGCAAATATATATGTGAGGTAATCATCAAACACTGCATTTGCACTTTTCACAATAAACACACTATTGGAAAGCTTAATGCATCATTTATTAAAATACAGAATAGTGAACAAAAAAAATCAAAGACTCCAGAAAGACTCGGGTGCAGGGTGAGGGTGCTATCTAGTTGCAGGCTCCATTGAATCCCCTATGGTTCTTTGGCTTAAAGAGAGAGAGGAGAAAAAGACAGGAGAAAATTATTATTATGAGTATTGATGTGATATGAATTTGAATTTGTTGCACATCCTTGGTTGTTTTTTTATACGTGTAATGAGTGTATACGTATCCAGTAAGTGTTCTCTAATACTGTGTATTCACCCACTATGGGATATGTATATGGGCAGGCCCGTCGCGATGGGGCAGGCAAACCAGGCAATTGCTTGGGGCCCCAAGCTGGCCTGGGGCCCCCAGACAACAACAGGTTAAGAATTAAATGCAGCGACAAACTGTGTGAGCCCCCCTTTACATTCTCAAAGTCATGAGCAATGACACTGTTCTCAGAATCCCCCTCAAGGGGGCCCCTCCCACCAGCTGCTGAAGGCAGGCAGACTGTCCTGGCAGACAGCCAAGTTTTAGACGCCGGCAAATATAAAACTTAACCATGAAGCGAATTTATACATCAGGAAGCCAAAAGAGAAAACAAAAGAAGAAAGAGGAACACAAAAAAACACAAGACAGTGGTAAGTGATTTACACTGGATAAATTAGGCCTACCTGTACAAATGGTGTAATTTAGCAGCAGGTAGGCTAAAAACAATATATACGTCCCGGCTAGTGTTGCCACCTGTCCCGGTTTTCACGTGCCTGTCCCGGTTTTCCCGGGCCTTCCCGGTTTGTCCCGGTTTTTCTTCTTTTTAATATTCAGTCCCGGAAAAAATTAGGTTAGTTAAAACCACGATTCAGACTGTTTCTGCACACTTTAAATCTGTTTTTTTCTCGCTGTGTCCATTTTAAACCCCTCCGGTAACATTTTACGTTCGCACCCCCCCCCCCCCCCCCCCCCGCTCAACAATTTACGTTCGCCAACCCCCCCCCGCTCAACAGATTACACTCGCCACCCTGTGTCAGTATGACAGTGTCCTTGTTTTTTGTCAGACCTAGGTGGCAACCCTAGTCCCGGGTAATCCCATACTTAGGTTGGGGGGGGGGGGGGGGGGGGGGGTTGGTGTCTTTGCTTGGGGCCCCCAAATACCTTGAAACGGCACTGTATATGGGTAGACAAAACTGAGTTGTCATGTGTGAGGAGTAAACTCACATCACTCTGCAGGCACATTTTGAGGCAGAGCAGTTCATCAGAACCAAACAGGGCAAGACTAGGCTGAGAGCAGATGCTGTTCCCACCATTTTTGTGCATCGCCCCGCACTCAGAAAGAGGAAGCCCCCTGCACTACGATGCACCACTGGACCTGTAAAGACAGGGCCCATAGCTGCTGATCACAGCTATAGTGTTGACACAGGTATAATAAGTATGAACTCCTAATAATTACAGGACTGTCTCAGAAAATTAGAATATTGTGATAAAGTGCTTTATTTTCCGTAATGCAATTAAAAAAAATGAAATGTCATACATTGTGGATACATTACAAATCAACTGAAATATTGCAAGCCTTTAATTGTTTTAATATAGCTGATTATGGCGTACAGCTTAAGAAAACTCAAAAATCCTATCTCAAAATATTAGAATATTTCCTCAGACCAAGTAAAAAAATAAAAAATATAACAGCAAAACAAAATCAAACATTTGAAAATGTCCATTAATGCACTCAGTACTTAGTTGGGAATCCTTTTGCACAGATTACTGCATCAATGCGGCGTGGCATGGAGGCAATCAGCCTGTGGCATTGCTGAGGTGTTATGGATGACCAGGATGCTTCAATAGCGGCCTTTAGCTCATTTGCATTATTGGGTCTGGTGTCTTTCATCTTCTTCTTCACAATACCCCACAAATTCTCTATGGGGTTCAGGTCAGGGGAATTGGCAGGCCAATCAAGAACAGCAATGCCATGGTCAGTACACCAGTTACTGGTGGTTTTGGCACTGTGGGCAGGTGCCAGATCATGCTGGAAAATGAAAGCATCATCTCCATAGAGCTTTTCAGCAGATAGAAGCATGTAGTGCTCTAAAATCTCTTGGTACACAACTGCATTTACTCTGGACTTGATAAAACACAGTGGACCAACACCAGCAGCTGACATGGCTCCCCAAACCATCGCTGACTGTGGGAACTTCACACTGGATTTCAAGCAACTTGGATTTTGCTCCTCTCCAGCCTTTCTCCAGACTCTGGCGCCTTGACTACCAAATGACATACAAAACTTGCTTTCGTCTGAAAAGAGGACTTTGGACCACTCTGCAACTGTCCAGTGCTTCTTTTCCATAGCCCAAGTCAGACGCTTCTTCCGTTGTCTTGAGTTCAGAAGTGGCTTGACCATGGGAATACGGCTATTGTAGCCCATTTCCCGGACACGTCTGTGAACAGTGGCTTTTGATACCTGGACTCCAGCTTCAGTCCACTGTCTTTGAAGCTCCCCCAAATTCTGGAAGCGGCTCTTCTTCACAATGTTGTTAAGGCTGCGGTCATCCCTCTTGGTTGTGCAGCGTTTCCTGCCACATTTCCCCCTTCCAACAGACTTTTTGTGAATGTGCTTTGAAACTGCACTCTGTGAACAGCCTGCTCTTTGAGAAATTTCTTTTTGTTTCTTACCCTCCTGATGGAGGGTGTCAATGATGGTCCTCTGGACAGCAGTCAGATCAGCAGTCTTCCCCATACTTGAGATTTAGTTTACTGAACCAAGCTGAGTGTTTTTCAAGGCTCAGGAAACACTTGCAGGTGTTTCGAGTTAATTAGACGATTCAAGTGATTAGTTGAATAGCCTACTAGGATACTTTTTCAAGATATTCTAATATTTTGAGATAGGATTTGAGTTTTCTTAAGCTGTACGCCATAATCAGCTATATTAAAACAATTAAAGGCTTGCAATATTTCAGTTGATTTGTAATGTATCCACAATGTATGACATTTCATTTTTTTAAATTGCATTACGGAAAATAAAGCACTTTATCACAATATTCTAATTTTCTGAGACAGTCCTGTATATTATTTCTTTAAGTGATAGAATATTTAAAACTTAATCACACTAAATAGTATACGTCTTTTATATCCAGCAGTTTCAAAAACTGAGGAAATACGTTAATAAAATAAAATAAAAAAAACGAAATAAAAAGGAAAATAAAATAAATAAAAGGATAAATAAATAAAATAAAAGGAAATAAAACGTTAGCTGGTACTCCAAAATGGATATCCTCATTTCACCTCCTCGACCCAACACACTCTACAATCACACTCAAATGTTATATTTAACCAATACTTAGCTACCCCGCAAAAATATCGCGTTTAGGTGAAATGGCATTAAGAGAGGAATTTACTATTAATAGGCTGTCAGTCGTTAATGTGAAATCTCGCTAACCGTATTCACGTCGTCTTAGCATAGATTTAGTTCCCTAAATCTGCTTATTAAGAAGTGGATAATTCACTAAAATGCTTTAGTGCACATTTTAATGCACATGTTAATTTGATTCTGATGTCCTTATAATACACAATCTGATTTTTAAGCGTACTAACCTGTAAAAGTGTATCACAGATGGTCCACTGCTCCAGTTTGACTGCGCTGCTTGTATTTGCTGCTAACTTCCGGGAACTACTGACAGGCTCCACGATCCGCCATTGCTGTAAAAAACTGGTCCATTGGAGTGAACGGAGTTGACGCGACTCTCTCTCTATAGGGCTCTGATGTAGGCTATGCATCACATTGTGCTCTGGAGGACAGCAAGAATTTCATGAGCTGTAGGCCTACATGAACAGGCCAAGCTTTTGCTGTTTACACAGCTAGTTTTGAGCTACTGTTGAACTTCGCTCTCTCCACAGCAGGTGGCGCTATAGCTTATAAGCACATGCTCATAGGCAAAAAGCCACATAGGCCTATTCTGACCTGACTGTTCACATGGCCCCTAATCAGAAAAGAATCCGATCTAGGACCACATAGCCTACATTGCAACGTGATGCAAATCTAATGTGAAATTATTGGATAGGTGAGTCTATACAGGACTGAAAAAAAAATCAAATGTGTCCAATTAAAACACAAATACCTACATAATTAAACCAGATTTTGTCACTTCAGGGTAATATGAGCGTAGCCTGAAGACCAAATGTAGTCTTTTTTTCTCCACGTGACAGATTATGATTATTTGGTTGGCAGTACGAATACCAATCAATCATTTTCAATTCTTATTTGGGTCACTTTCAATCTGGATTATGTGGTAAATTACTCGTCATGCAGACCAACCAATGACACTACAACTCCCAGAATTCCCTGTGACCTCCTCCCCTCAATATTAAAGTTCACCTGTTTCCTATTTAAGCACCACTATATAACCTATACATCAGAATATTCAATCACTTCTTTGTGAAGTATTGCTGACAGTATAGCCCACCCTGTTTTTGTTCATTTCCTGAGTCTTCATGGTTTGACCTGGTTTATTGTTCACTCTTCTGTTTTGGCTTTGCCCTTATGTACCCTTTATACTGTTTTGTGAGAATACCAACCTGGGTATTCAAAACGATTAATGCACAGTTTTGTGGTGTTTCCTTGGCATACGCCTGTTATGAACATCAAAGAGGAATTCTACAACATCGCAGGTTTGTCTTTCATTAACAAGGACAAGGAATAAATGAAGCAAAGGAGAAGCAATATATAATGAAATTCATTCCATTTATTTTTTAAGGATTTCCTAGAGTCATTTCCTAAAGTCACGGCCACTTTATTAGGTTCATCTGCCCAACTGCTCACTAACGCCAATGTCGAATCAGCCAATCACATGGCAGCAACTTTATGCATTTAGGCATGTAGACATGGCCAAGACGATCTGCTGCAGTTCAAACCGAACATCAGAAAGGGGAAGAAAGGTGATTTAAGTGATTTTGAACGTGGCATGGTTGTTGTTGCCAGACGGACTGGTCTGAGTATTTCAGAATCTGATGATCTACTGGGATTTTCACACACAACCATCTCTAGGGTTTACAGAGAGTGGTCCGTAAAAGGGAAAATATCCAGTGAGCGGCAGTTCTATGGGTGCAAATGCCTTGATGTCAGAGGAGAATGGCCAGACTGGTTCGAGCTGATAGAACAGTAACTCAAATAACCAGTCGTTACAACCGAGATATGCAGAAGAGCATCTCTGAATGCACAACACATCGAAACCTTGAGGCAGATGGGCTATAGCAGCAGAAGACCACACCAGGTACCACACATGTCAGCTAAGAACAGGAAACTGAGGCTGGAATTTGCATAGACTCACCAAAATTGGACAATAGAAGATTGGAAAAACATTGCCTGGTCTGATGAGTCTCAATTTTTGCTGCAACATTCAGATGGTAGGGTCAGAATTTGGCGTCAACAACATGAAAGCATGGATCCATCCTGCCTTGTATCAACAGTTCAGGTTTGTGGTGGTGGTGCAATGGTGTAGGGGATATTTTCCTGGCACACTTTGGGCCCATTACTACCAACTGAGCATTGTGTCAATGCCACAGCCTACCTGAGTATTGTTGCTGACTATGTCCATCCCTTTATGACCAGTGTACCCATCTTCTGATGGCTGCTTCCAGCAGGATAACGCGCCATGTCATAAAGTGCTGATCATCTCAAACTGGTTTCTTGAATAGGACAATGACAATGAGGTCACTGTACTAAAATGACCTCCACAGTCACCAGATCTCAATCCAATAGAGCACCTTTGGGATGTGGTGGAACAGGTGATTCACATCGTGGATGTGCAGCCGACAAATCTGCAGCAGCTGTGTGATACTATCACGTCAATATGGACCAGACTCTGAGGAATGTTTCCAGTACCTTCTTGAATCTATGCCATGATGGATTAAAGCAGTTCTGAAGGCAAAAGGGGGTCCAACCCGGTACTAGCAAGGCATACCTAATAAAGTGGCTAGTGATGCGTGTATAATTGGTCAGACTGTGTCAATGGAGTGTATAAACAAAAGCATCATTCCACAGTTTATAAACTACAAAGATGTTACTGTTCTGAAACTGTAATGAACATAAGTGTCTGTGTCACAGTGAGGTGGATAAGATTGTCTCACTGTGGTGACCCCAGTGAAGGGGAAAAAAAATAAATATTAAGTATATTAAGTAAATATTAAGAAATGTTAAGAATAAGATATAGTTATGCCATACCATTTTGTACTATATTCTTATACTTCATTTTTATCTGATGCCATGTGTTTCACACCACTCAGATTAGACCTGGAATTAGTAAATGTTCAATTAAAAATTATTTTAAAAACCCAATACAGTATTATAAATGTGGAGAACATATAAAATAATATAATCACGTCCTTTTGCTAAATATAAAAATATAATTTTCTCTCAAGCATTAACTCTGTTGGCAATTTTTTGACATGTTGACTGCCTTTCTCTAGCAGCTGTGGTAGTATTTAATACATTAATACTTCAAGCTCCAGTGGTATGAAATACGATGCTCAGCTGATTTTCGCATTTATGTCCATGGCAAATCTTATTTATCTGCGTTCCATTAAGAATGCCTTTTATATATACGCATGAACGCGCTTCTGTCTGGGTCAACCTACTGAGAGTTGATACCCTGATTACTCCGATCAGCCGTTTTGGAACCAAAAAAACTGAGTATGTCAGAGCGGAGTAAGACAACTCAGAGTTCAGGGTTAAGTTTAGTTTGTTGAACCCGCTTTCTGAAATACCCCCCTGGACTGTTTTTTGTCTTCTCCTCTGACCTGGTTTTGACCCTTGCTTTGTCTGACTATGTTCTTACCCTGTTTACAAAAAGTCTGCATACTTCTGTGAAGTAACATGTACCAGCCATCACATTACTGAAATCTAATACTAATCACCTAATCGTAACCACAGAAATGAGAAGCTTGTGGTGTTGAATGTTCCTACCAATGTATTTAGATGAATCTGTTGTTTGTTTATTTTTTGAGATGTTTAATCTGTTTGTGAAATTGCAGCCAGCCTCCAATGCATTAAAATAGGTGTTAGTTTTAGGATAATGGATGTTTAATGTTGACTTCAATTTTATGATCCATTTGATTTTGATTTTGGGAATTTCCTAATTCATCAGAATATCTACAGAACACTCATCTACAATGTCTGGAATTGGTCTAGATAGAGCACACATGCTTCTATGCATAATGGAGCTTTCTGTGATATTGGTATTGCAGTAACAATGAAAAAGCAAATTGTGTAGCCCTGTTGGAAGTCAATGGGCAGCCCTGACTGGAACGACGGGACCAAAAAAGTAAGACAAAGCAGATTTATTTAAATAATAAATGTACTTAATAATAAAGCTTATTATACTGTATCCCAGGATATATCATATAGGGACATTTTTTGGCAATGCTAAACAGTTAAATAAAATTATTTAGATAGAATAAATATAAAATGTATTTATTTATGTGTGAAAGCATGAGGGGCGGAGACTTCAAAGTCCCAGGATACCAGAGGTATGATAGACATGGGGCTGTGCCAATGATTATGTAGGGAAGTCACCGAGCTCCACGGCCCCTGCAAAGCTTTGCGTGACGCTGGTGGGGGCTCGCCCGTGATGATAGCAGGTACCGGGGCACGCTCCACCCCTGCATGGAGGCCATGCGGCGGCGCATCATCTGGGCCTGCTGGATGCGGTGTTGCAGCTGCCGCTGACGCAGCTTGTGCTTGATGTTGAGGCAGAAGGGCACGGGGCACTTGTTCTCCTGGCAGTGCTTGGCGTGGTAGCAGCACAGGGCGATCAGCTGCTTGCACACGGGGCAGCCGCCCTTGGTCTTGCGCCTGCAGCGCTTGGTGTGCTGCACCACCCGCTTCATCTTCTGGCAGGACGGCAGGGAGCAGTTGGCATCGTGGCACTGGCAGGCGTGCACCAGCGACTGGATGCAGCGCTGGATGCTCAGGCGCCGGCTCTCCTGCGGACTCTTGGAGGCCTCGCTCCTCTGATCATCTAGACTCTGGCAGCTGCTGCACAGGTCCTTTAATGGTCAAAGCAACATGCATATTTGTTTAGTGAATAAAGATAATGTAATGAATATAATTCAAACCTCAGTTCACAAATAGTAAAGTTGGCATTATATCTTACATTTGATATTTCAGTTCCCTCTTTGATCTGTCGCAAAAAAGCACAACAAATTAATAAAACGATTTCTCATTAAGGAAAACCGATGTGGAAAATACAGTCAACAAACCATTGCAACTTTGCTGTCGCTTTTTACTGCGTATAAATTACACAGTATGGCTAATTTATTTTATTTTAATTATTAATTACCATGAGAAGACAGCAGAGTAAAAACGGACATATTGTCAAATAACAATCACAAACTGATTAAATATCAAGTAACTTACAGACACAGAATCTTTTAAATGTAATAGACACAATCCTTTAATCCTTATTTTGCCCCACTAAGTGTGCTCATACACGTAACAGAACTCCCATGTATGAGTAAAACTGAAGCGTGCGATTTAAGAATGAATATAGTCGTACGAGTGGTTAGAGCCCAATTTACTATGTCTGGTAGTGAAGGATATCAAGTTGTGTCATCCAAAATAAATAACTGTCGGATTTAGGTACTACATTTACATTTACGGCATTTTAGCAGACGCTCTTATCCAGAGCGACTTACAAAGATCTAGATCTGTGAACAAACACTTTTCCTGTTCAAGGTACGAGACGTCATTCAGTAAAAAAAAAAGTGAAAGTATGTACTCAGTCTTTTAAATTAGCACTGTCATGATTTTATAATCATGTAATATAATTAAGTTTTATGTATAATTATAATTTTACTACCCTCAAATATTCATCAAAGGTCCGCCAGAAAACCGATCTCAAAGTTGTTGACGGGTAAGTGGAAGTGGGACGCAAGCGCGAATCTTTACATTATTTATTAAGAAAACAAACACAATCAGCAACAACAAAAAACATCTAACGAAAAAACCCTGGCACACAGAGTAACAAAGACATAGAACCAAAACAGCAAATATATCTTAGCATAACCATAAGACGCAATACACAAGGACTTGCAAACAAAATACCAAACACAGAATTTAACAACAAGACTAACAAGGGACTTTAAACAGGTGAAACCATTTACACAGGGGCATGGCAGGAGGTGGACAAACCATAACTAAGCCGTGACAGGGAGAAAGGGGAGGGGCTAAAGCAAACCAAAAACAAGATAAGCAAGTGGGGTGGAGCTAAACGTGACAAAAGTAACCAACTATTACCAAAAAATCCCTTATGTAAACAAAAGAAAAAACCAGCAACTTTCGTTAATAAAAACCATGTTTACATGAAACTGTATTGATACCTGAAGCTTGAGGACGTCCGTTTGCTGTGGCAGCGACTGTTGCTGTTGTGCGGGCTGTGGCTGGGGCAGTTGCTGCTGCTGGGGCTGGCTGGCGTGGTACTTGGCTGTCCTCTGTTTGATGAAGGCCGCCATGAGCTGCGGGTTGGACTTGAGGATGTTGAGGACCTGCTGCTGTTGCTGTGGCGATCTGGGCAACTTGAGCGTGCGCAGGAGATCCTGAATAACGTTGGGGGTGATGCTGCCGGGCCTCTGGTGCGCCTGGGACATCACTAGTCTCTGTCATGGAAAAACAGTATTTGGGTGAGTTAAGACATCTTACCGAAAGGAATAACAACTGTCTGGTTTCTTGTTTAGGAAAAAATAAAACAAAAACAAAACAAACAAAAAAACAAACTTGATCTGTGAAAGAACATTATTTTCCTATTCAAGGTTATAGTTAATAATGTTCAAATGTAAAAGTGAAAGTATGCCCTCCGTGTTTTAAATAACCACCGTCACAATTTTAGTCATCCATCCATCCATCCATTATCTACCGCTTATCCAGGTCCGACTTACTGCCAGCAATGCGAGCCAATCTCCTGCTCTGATCATTCCTTCCACGGTGCGACAATATCCTCAGTCGAGGTCAACAGCTCCCCACCCGCACTGTAAACAGTGTTGACAGAGTACTGCTTATCCCTTCTGAGGTGCCGGACGGTTTGCCAGAATTTCTTTGAGGCCGACCGATAGTCCTCCTCCATGGCCTCACCAAACTCTTCCCAGCTCCGAGTTTTTGCTTCTGCCACTGCCTGAGCCGCCGCATGCCTGGCCTGCCGATACCTATCAGCTGCCTCGAGAGTCCCAGTGGCCAACATGGCCCGATAGGACTCCTTCTTCAGCTTGACGGCATCCTGTACTTCCGGTGTCCACCATCTGGTATGGGGGTTGCCGCCGCGACAGGCACCAGTGATCTTGCAGCCACAACTCAGTACAGCAGCTTCAACAATAGAGTCGGAGTGCATGGTCCACTCAGACTGCATGTCCCCTGACTCCCTCGAAAGCTAGGAAAAGCTTTCCCGGAGGTGGCAGTTGTAGATCTCCCTGACAGAGTGCTCAGCCAGACGTTCCCAGCAGACCCTCACAATACGTTTGGGTCTTCCAGGTCTGTCCAGCCCCCTCCTCTTCCAGCGGATCCAACTTACCACCAGGTAGTGATCAGTCGACAGCTCAGCCCCTCTCTTTACCCGAGTGTCCAAAACATAGGGCCGGAGATCAGATGAAACGACAACAAAGTCGATCATCGACCTCCGACCTAAGGTGTCCTGGTGCCAGGTGCACTTGTGGACACCCCTATGTTCGAACATGGTGTTCGTTATGGACAAACCATGACTAGCACAGAAGTCCAATAACAAAACACCACTCTGGTTCAGATTGGGGGCCGTTCCTCCCAATCACGCCCCTCCAGGTGTCACTGTCATTGCCCACGTGAGTGTTGAAGTCCCCCAGTAGAACAATGGAGTCCCCTGTTGGAGCACTTCTCAGTACCCCTCCCAGGGACTCCAAGAAGGCTGAATACTCTGTGCTGCTATTTGGTCCATAGGCACAAACAACGGTCAGAGCCCTGCTCCCAACCCGAAGGCGAAGACAGGCAACCCTCTCGTTCAACGGGGTAAACTCCAACACATAACGAGTAAGCTGGGGAGCTATGAGAACGCCCACACCAGCCCGCCGCCGTTCACCATGAGCAACTCCAGAGAAATGAGGAGTCCAGCCCCTCTCAAGGAGCTGGGTTCCAGAGCCCATGCTGCACGTAGCGGTGAGTCCAACTATCTCTAGCTGGTACCGCTCAGCCTCCCGCACAAGCTCGGACTCTTTTCCCCCTAGTGTGGTGACATTCCACGTCTCAACAGCTAGCTGCCCTGTCCAAGGATCAGGCCGCCGAGGTCCCCGCCTTCGGCTGCCACCTAATCCACACTGCACCGGCCCCCTACGATAGCCTCTGTGAGTGGTGAACCCACAGGAGGTTGGGCCCACGTCACCAGTTCGGGTTGAGCCTGGCCGGGCCCCGTGGGCAAAGGCCCGGCCACCAGGCGCTCGCTTACGAGCCCCAATCTTGGGCCTGGCTCCAGGGTGGGGCCCCGGCTGCGCCGTACCGGGCGACGTCACTGATCTTTTATTGATGTCGTTGTTCATAGGGGGTCTTTTTTAAGTCATTAAATCTTCTTTACAACATAATAATTTTGTTATCCTCAAATATTCATCAAAGGTCCATCACAAAACCAAGTTCACCGTAAGAAACTATTACAAAAGATAAACCTGCTACTTCCATTAATAAAAACCATGTTTACATCCAGTGATGGCTAAGTTACCTTGAAAAAGTAATCCGATTACTGATTACAGATTACTCCTTTTAAAAGTAACTTAGTTACGTTACTTATGTTTGGATTAAGCAGAAACTGCTTAATCCAAAAATCCAGAGGAGGGAAACTTTATTGATAACGCAACGCTGGCGCGCGCCGTCGCCACCCCCCCAGTGTCACTTAAAGGGCAAAACTCGCCGTGAGGAGTAGTAGTCGCTACAGTATCTCCTGACATTACGTTTGTGTAGCTGCGTGGTATTATTTGTAAATTTATTTGTAAACGTAATACAAGCGAACTGTTCAGTCAAACAGCTTGTGAAACGAAATAACATTACAATTTCAAGCATTTTAATGTAGGCGACGTTAGTCAAAATTCCAGCACTTTTCAAACGTGGAACACAAAGCAACATTAAAATTCATCAGGTAAATGTTCCTTCCCCCGTTTTTGAGGGGTGTTTCTTTATACTACCACATATAGTTTCGGGAGGACACTGCAAAAAATGACTTGTAAAACGTGCTCGCGGTTTCACAGGGTCGCGCGCAGGGTGCGGAGTCGAGCGCTCAGACGCAAAGTATAACTGAGCCAAGAAGAAAGATAAAATATATATTTTCACTAAGGAAAATAAAAATAGTAGTGCTGTCAATTCCAGGTGCCGCGATTAAAAGTCCTCACCAGGATTTTGCTCAAGCTTGCTAGATTTTCTAATTAGCAATCCAGGTAAAATTAGTGGAATCAACACAATCTAGGAAGCCAGAGCTAAATCCTGGTGAGGACTTTTAATCGTGGCACCTGGAATTGACAGCACTAAAAAATAGTAACGCACAGTTATTTGGATAAGTAACTTTAATCTGATTACTGGACTGGAAATAGTAGCGTGTTATATTACTCGTTACCAAAAAAAAGTGGTAAAATTAGAGTAACGCGTTACTTAGTAACGCGTTACTGACATCACTGTTTACATCAAACTGTATTCACACCTAAGACTTGAGGATGGGTTAATAAAAGCTTTGTTTACACGAAACTCTATTGATACCTGCTATAAAATCGATCAGTCTTACCGCTGCAGACGTCATGTTTGAATGAACTACAGAAGTTTGTTTCCCCAGTTTACTAAATAGCAGCAACGTGAGAAGATAAGAGACGTGGGTTCTTTAAGATGAGCTGAACCTTGCCTTGGTGCAGTGGTGGCAGGAGGGAGCAGGGATGAAGAGACGCGTTGCGTTTCCGTTTTAGTCGATTAATTGTTGTTTCAAAACGACCCATTATCTGATTTTTGTATCCAAATAGGAACGTGGAAGACATGAATCTGTCTGTTATCTTGATTTTACATACGACGTTAAGAACAAAAAACGAGAAACAAAAACAAAAGTGTGAATACAAAAGGCACACGAGAGGCCTGGGTGCAGTGTGTGTGTGTGTGTGTGTGTGTGTGTGTATTGTTTCTCAGGCTGGGTATAGTGACAGAGCAGAGAGTTGTCAAACTGGACGTTGGCACCGGGCCTCTGGTACAATGTCATGGTAAAGCAGTACATTATATGTTATGAAATCTAGGAATAAAAAACGTGTTTCCTTAACAGAATGATGTTGTCCAAAACCTTGAATAGGAAAAAGTGTTCTTTCACAGATCTATTATATAGTAAGTAAGTAAGTGTGTCATATTTGTCAGTTGTGATTTTTTTCACCCCAATCTAAATTTGTCCTCCGCTTTTACCCATTTGTACACTATAGATTACTAGGGGGCTGTGGTGCACACGTGACCAGAGCGGTGAGCAGCCCTAGTCCGGTGCCCAGGGAGCAGTTGGGGTTAGGGGCCTTGCTCAAGGGCACTTCAGTCATGGCCTCAGGCCTAGGAATCGAACCCACAACCCTCCGGTCACAAGACCAGTTCCCTACCACAGGACCATGACTGCCCATGACCACAGGTATGGTAGTGGACCTGACTACCCAGGGCCCGAGTAGAGAGAGGGGCCCATTTTGCTCATGTGCTCATTTACTGGCATTTATAGGGGCCCACTGACATTGAGAGTGTACAGGGCCCAGCATTTGCTGCTACACCCCTGCCCATGACTGTCAACAATGTAATATTTTTAAAAGTAAAAAATATGTGTATATCCAGGGCCGGCCCTTCCATTAGGCGACATAGGCAAATGCTAGGGGCGCCCTCGCATGCATGCGTTTTTTTTTTTTTTTTTTTTTTTTTAACAAATGAACAATTAATAAATGTGAAAACAAGCAAATTCCACATAATCATAATTTCATTGTTTAATAATATTAGTCAAATTAATAGTTCTTATAATAACAACACACGACACCTATCACCCGCGCCAACCCGCTGTAACGTAGCTCGCGCTACGGAGCAAGGAGGCGGACACAAATGCTGAGAAGAGCGAGATTTATTAAAGGGCATACCATCATCGGAGTCTGAGAAACAGTCCGGGGTCATTACGGGAGGGCAGTCAGAATAACACAGGTAGACAGGCATGATGAAACGGGGAAACACGGAACAGGCAGATAACACAAAGTACGAAAACACAGAGCAAACTCATGAGCGGGACCAAACAGCGAACAGGAAAGAACAAAGCACAACTGACCGAGTGAACAAAACCATCGATACGGACATGGGCGAAACAAGGACTGATATACAAGGAACATAACAAGACACAGGTGACAAGGATCAAGACACGGGCGTGGTGGACAGACAGAGACCGGGGCAACAAACAAGCAAGGCGGGGTTAGGGGCCCGGAATAACAGAAAACACGAGGAACAGACATTGGAGTGACAGCGGGGAGAGGGGGGGGGGGGGGGCGTAGCCCTACGTGACACCCGCCCTCCCCCACACGCTCTGCGCACCTCTTTACTGTTTCTCTGTACACCACAGAGTGAGTGACATCTCCTCATAAAGACCTCAAAAAGGCAGAAGTCCTCTGGTGCCCAGGGTAGTAAAAGGAGAAAAGTGGAGGAAGAAAGGCGACAAAAAAACAGGTAATAATATAGCCGCAAGCGGCAATTGGCGGGTTCACACACGAATAGGCCACTTGGCTTCAATAGGCAATAGACCCAATAGGTCCTTTAGACGCAAAAGAAGCTGTTTGAGTGGAAAAAATGCACAAATAAATCAATGTGCAAAAAAATGTTCAATTGGGGCACTAAAGGCCCAAAAGGATCAAAATAATGTGTATTGGCAAAATGATTCAAATCACAGAACTAAATCACATGCTGAGATCAGCTTTGTGTGTGTTTTTGTGTGGTGTTTCATGTGAGCAATAGTTTTCAGTTCGTTTCAATGTATGGCCACTAGATGGAGCCCAAGTACTACCATACTGATATCTCATTAATCTCAGTAATGCAATATGACATTTTGGTGAATTAAAAGGTTCATTTCTGGTCAGGCAGTGCACTTTTTGTTATAAGATGCAATTGCAATGTTATAGAACTTATTGATCTGGATCATACAAGACCAATTACTTGTCTGTATTCTGCATAACAAGATTGCAGCATGAGTTTTTATGTTTTCTTAGGTTTTTGGGTACTGTAGCGCCCCCGACAGGCCAATTTGAACCAAACTTGGCATGCCTCACAAGGACTTCAGGATATAAAAGCCTTTTAAATTGGGAGTTGATTGCATACATGGTTTATGAGTTATAGCAATATAGGTCATATATGGCATGGCCACAATGATATAATGGGAAAATGGACCAATCAGAAAAATAAAAATCCAAAATTTTTTTAATCACTTTTTACCTACAGAGTCTACTGATTATGCTCATAGCAATTTTGCCATAATTGGATCAAATTCCTATGACTAGTTCTTAAAGAGCTATTTTCAAACAATTGATGAATGTGACAAAAGTCTGCATTTTTTAATAGGACTTGTAATTGCAAAGTTGTCAGGTCTACTGCAAGGAATAAAAAGAAACAAGTTGCATGTTCCTAAGTGAAAATTTGGAGGAGTTATGCATGATTTTCACAAATAGCGCCACCTAGTGGCCAAATGTTTCAAAACTGCACAGCATGACACATAGTCCTGAGATATGCACAGTGGTGAGGTTTGATGTTGTTTGGCCAATGGTAAGTCTGTCAAATGGCCAATTAATTCAAATAAAAATTAATTGGCTCATGGCGGCCATGTTTTTTGAGTGATGATGTCATCATTGTGTGTCTTGATATCACTTGGGCCCCTGATGATGCCTGTAAAGTTTTGGCTTGATGTGACTAATGGTTTCTGAGATACAGTTTTTCCCATGTTATAGCGCCCCCTATTGGACAATCGTGGCCAGCTTTGACGTATGACCTCGTAGTCATGTGCCCTAACAACGGTTAAAATTTTATGAAGATCGGTCAAAGCGTTGCTGAGATATGGCTGTTTAAGTAAATTTGGCCACGCCTCGGAGCTATTGATTGACATGTGACAACCAGACTGTATGCAAATCTCAAAATGTTTTTAAGCAACTTTGATAATGAGATTCTCCTGAATATTTTGACACCAAGGTTGTGGTGATCCGATGAAAAACCAGGGACTAGTACAAAAAAGTAGGTTTTGCATATTATGCAAATTAGCAAAAAATCTAAGTAGGCGGAGCTTAATGGTTCTTGAGGCTTTTTTGTTTGGCTTGAGCCAAGGAATCCATCAGAAGTGGAATTTTGTTTCTAGGCCCTACGGTTTGGGAGATAAGGACCAAAACGCAAAATGGTGCGCTATAGCGCCACCATCAGGCCAATGTGGGTCCCTGTCTCTATTTCTCTCATTGCACACCTGCTGCACCTTGCTGGCAAGTTTGGTCTTTCTGGGCCTTACGGTCTAGGCTGCAGTATGCGTTTTACAGGGGGAAAAATAATAATAATAATAATAAGAAATATAGCCGCAAGCGGCAATTGGCGGGTTCACACACGAATAGGCTTCTTGGCCTCAATAGGCAGAGGCCCAAAAGGTCCTTTAGACCCCAAAATGTGAAAAGAAGCTGTTTGAGTGGAAAAAATGCACAAATAAATCAATGTGCAAAAAAAGGTTCAATTGGGGCACTAAAGGCCCAAAAGGATCAAAATAATATGTATTGGCAAAATTATTCAGATCACAGAACTAAATCACATGCTGAGATCAGCTTTGTGTGTGTTTGTGTGGTGTTTCATGTGAGAAATAGTTTTCAGTCAGTTCCGGTGTTTGGCCACTAGATGGAGCCCAAGTACTATCATACTGATATCTCATTATTCTCAGTAATACAATATGACATGTTGGTGAATTAAAAGGTTCATTTCTGGTCAGGCAGTGCACTTTTTGTTATGAGATGTAATTGCAATGTTATAGACCTCATTGATCTGAATCATACAAGCCCTATTACTTGTCTGTATTCTGCATAACAAGATTGCTGCGTGAGTTTTTATGATTTCTCAGGTTTTTGGGTACTGTAGCGCCTCCGACAGGCCAATTTGAACCAAACTTGGCATACCTCACAGGGACCTCAGTGTATAAAAGCCTTTCAAATTGGGAGTTGATCACTTACATGGTTTATGAGTTATAGCAATAAAGGTCATTTATGGCATGGCCAGAAGGATATAATGGAAAAATTGACCAATCAGACAAATAAAAATGCAACATTTTTTCCATATGTAGTTAACTACAGTGTCTACAGATTATGCCTATGCCATTTTTGCCATCATTGGATCAAATTCCTAGGACTAGTTCTTAAAGAGCTATTTTCAAACAATTGATGAATGTGACAAAAGTATGCATTTTTTAATAGGACTTGTAATTGCAAAGTTGTCAGGTCTACTGCAAGGAATAAAAAGAAACAAGTTGCATGTTCCTAAGTGAAAATTTGGAGGAGTTATGCATGATTTTCACAAATAGCGCCACCTAGTGGCCAAATGTTTTAAAACTGCACAGCATGACGCATAGTCCTGAGATATGCACAGTGGTGAGGTTTCATGTTGATTGGCCAATGGTAAGTCTGTCAAATGGCCAATTAATTCAAATAAAAATTAATTGGCTCATGGCGGCCATGTTTTTTGAGTGATGATGTCATCATTGTGTGTCTTGATATCACTTGGGCCCCTGATGATGCCTGTAAAGTTTTGGCTTGATGTGACTAATGGTTTCTGAGAAACAGTTTTTCCCATGTTATAGCGCCCCCTATTGGACAATCGTGGCCAGCTTTGACCGTTGACCTCGGAGTCATGTGCCCTAACAACTGTTAAAATTTTATGAAGATCCGTCAAAGCGTTGCTGAGATATAGCTGTTTAAGTAAATTTGGCCACGCCCCAGAGCTATTGATTGACATGTCACAACGACACTGTATGCAAATGTCACAATTTTTTCCAGGAATATTGATAATGAGATTCTTCTGAACATTTTGATACCAAGCTTGTGGTGATCGGATGAAAAACCAGGGACTAGTATAAAAAAGTAGGTTTTGCATATTATGCAAATTAGCAAAAAATCTAAGTAGGCGGAGCTTAATGGTTCTTGAGGCTTTTTTGTTTGGCTTGAACCAAGGAATCCATCAGAAGTGGAATTTTGTTTCTAGGCCCTACGGTTTGGGAGATATGGACCAAAACGCAAAATGGTGCGCTATAGCGCCACCATCAGGCCAATGTGGGTCTCTGTACTTTAGCACGGTCTCGCAAGGAGACTACACCATTCTGCCAAGTTTGGTGTCTCTGGGCCTTACGGTCTAGGCTGCAGTATGCGTTTTATGCGGAGAAAAATAATAATAAGAAGAAAAAAGAAAAATTCGAGCAATTACAATAGGTTTCCCACACTACGTGTGTGAACCCTAAATATAGCCGCAAGCGGCAATTACGGGGTCCAAGCACAGGGTATGGGCACCATCTGGCACGCCTGAGATGCGTAAGCATGTGTGTGTAATCACTGGGTAGGTATGGGTGAAGCAATGTGTATATGAAACCTATAGGTAGGCCATTGCATGTGTGTGCATGTGTAAGAAAGATGTAGGGGTAATTCAGGAAATTCTAGTATAGCGCCACCTAGTGGTGCAATTCCCGTCATACTTGAGTATGTCTTAGAGGGTGTGTAGATGAACATAATATGTGAGTTTCATGTTGATTGGCTTATGATAAGCTTGTGAAATGTGAACTGAAAGCTGATTGGTCGATAGCGGCGGCCATATTGGACATATGATGGTGCAGGTCAAGGACCTGTGTCATAGGTGCATATAGATGATGCGTACCAAGTTTGGAGTTATTTGGCCAATCGGTGTGGGCAGGAGAGTTTTTTGGCCGTTATAGCGCCACCTAGGTGTGCATGTCTGCCAAAATGTATGTACCGGTCTAGACACCCAATAGGTACATGTGTGTGAAATTTGGAGTGAATACATGAAAGTATGCCTGAGATACAGCAGAATATGTGGATTTTTGGCGAAGGAATTTTCTACGCTTGACTTGTGATGCATGTGGCCACGCCCATGTGCAGAAATGTGCACTTTGGCTCCATAACAATTAAAGTTCAGACTCTTGTGAGCGCCTGGATACCACATATGTGCATGTATGTGAAAAATCCAGGGACTAGTACGCGCTCAAAAATTTGTGCAAATTTGCATATTATGCAAATTAGCTCGACATGTAAGGGGCGGAGCATATGGCTTCAATGGAACTTTTTTTAGATGAGCACATGCCTGATCAGGTGAAGTTTACATTTTGTCTCTAGGACATACGGTTTAGGAGAAACACCAGTTTAAACTTTTTCATGCGTTTTTGTGCGCTATAGCGCCACCTATGGTCGGATCGGGCTGGCGCGTTGCGCCTGAGTAGCGGAGAGGAGTACTACAAGTTGGCCAAAGGAGAAGTCTGTAGGTCTTACGGTTTAGGCTGCACAACGCGTTTTAAGGCAGAAAAAAAATTGGCATATGAAAAGCTTGTGAAAGGTGTACTGAAAGCTGATTGGTCGATAGCGGCGGCCATATTGGACATATGATGGTGCAGATCAAGGACCTGTGTCATAGGTGCATATAGATGATGCGTACCAAGTTTGGAGTTATTTGGCCAATCGGTGTGGGCAGGAGAGTTTTTTGGCCGTTATAGCGCCACCTAGGTGTGCATGTCTGCCAAAATGCATGTGCAGGTCTAGACACCCAATAGGTACATGTGTGTGAAATTTGGAGTGAATACATGAAAGTATGCCTGAGATACAGCAGAATATGTGGATTTTTGGCGAAGGAATTTTCGACGCTTGACTTGTGATGCATGTGGCCACGCCCATGTGCAGAAATGTGCACTTTGGCTCCATAACTTTTAAAGTTCAGACTCTTCTGAACGTTTTGATACCACATATGTGCATGTATGTGAAAAATCCAGGGACTAGTACGCGCTCAAAAATGTGTGCAAATTTGCATATTATGCAAATTAGCTCGACATGTAAGGGGCGGAGCTTATGGGTTCAAATGTATTTTTTGTAGAATGGAAGATGACTGATCAGATGCAATTGGAATTTTTTGTTTATGACATACGGTGTAGGCGTGACAATTTTTTGCGCTCTATAGCGCCACCTATGGTCGGATCGGGCTGGCGTGTTGCGCCTGAGTAGCGGAGAGGAGTACTACAAGTTGGCCAAAGGAGAAGTCTGTAGGTGTTACGGTTTGGTCTGCACAACGCGTTTTAGGGCAGAAAAAGAAGAATAATAATAAATATACCTTTGGCAGAATTTGTCAGAAGTTGTGAACATAGCAGCAGGAGAGCTCTTGTTAATGCCCCACATGTAAACCCCACTCTTTAACCCTTTTCATTTAGCTGACAAAATCTGTCACATGTGAATCTCAAACAAACCAAAGAGTGATGGCTTACTATACAATAAAATAACACAAATATTCTTATCTTTGCCTGTTCATGATGTTCTCATCCCTACTCTGACATGTTCTCACTGTTGTGCTCATAGCAGGGAGGCCACTAGGAATGTGTATCTAACAAGACTTTGATGATAAGTAAAGCATGCAGTTATATAGAGGTTGTGTGTGAAATGTGAATTACATATCTCTGTCCTCTCTTATGTCATTTCAGGATGTATAGAGGGCATGAGTTGAGAGTGTGGATGGAAAAATGAAGCTAAATATCAGTTAGTGTGTTGGAAATGGCTAGAGAAATGTATATATGAAGCATATAGGAAGTCATGTGTGAGGGTGTGTGGAAAAAAGAAGCTAAATATCTGTATATTAGTCACTGGGTAATTGGTAGTAATGGCTAGAATTAGTGTGTATGTAAAACCTATAGGCCAGAGAGGCCTTTGTTTTTGTGAGTGCATGTGAAAGAGAGAGAGGGGGAGGGAGAGCCCAAGGGTTGTAAAATGTTAGAAGGATGGGGGAGTGGAGGAGGGGGGCAGCGTGTGCGAGAATGGCACGTGCGTGTGGGCTGAGCAGTTCTCGTCTTCTCCCTGCACAGCTCAGTATGGAAAATGAAAATATTCACTGTAGAGCTGTTTGTGGACGGATTTGGCTCAAACTTGGCAAACAGCACATCAATGGTCATGTGAATGTGGATGTCAATTTTCATAACAATCAGACATACTATGGCGTAGTTATTGAACTGTGAATTTGATGTGTTACAATGGTAGCATTGTGATGCATATGAAAAATATTAATTTGTGAAAACCTTAGGATTTTCTCCCTAATCTTAGCATTTCAGAGTCTGCTGAGTATTACAAGGTGTGATTTAAAGGTGATGGAGTTAAAATGCTAGGACTAGTATGAAAATGACAAGTTATATATATTTGATAATAGTGAAAAAGTGGTACATTTTTGCAAAGCACATGTAATTAGAAAGTTGCTAGGAATTCTGCATACAATCATATGAGTGCAAGCATTTCTTGATAAGTGAAAATATGTAGGAGAAATTCTGGATTTTCTAGTATAGCGCCACCTAGTGGTGCAATTCCCTTCTAACATGAGTATGTCTTAGAGGGTGTGTACATGAACATACCATGTCAGTTTCATGTGTATGTACCTATGGTAAGTTTGTCAAATGGCCAATTAATTCAAAGTAAAATTTATTAGCTCATGGCAGCCATGTTTTTTGAGTAATGATGTCATCATTGTGTGCCTTGATACCACTTGGGCCCCTGATGATGCCTGTAAAGTCTTGGCTTGATGTGACTAATGGTTTCTGAGAAACAGTTTTTCCCATGTTATAGCGCCCCCTATTGGACAATCTGGGCCAGCTTTGACCTGTGACCTCTGAGTCATGTGCCCTAACAACTGATAAATTTCCATGAAGATTGGTCAAAGCATTGCTGAGATATAGCTGCTGAAGTAAATTTGGCCACGCCTCAGAGCTATTGATTGACATGTGACAACCAGACTGTATACCAATGTCACAGTTTTGTTGATATTCCTTGATAAAGAGATTCTTGTGAATATTTTGACACCAAGATTGTGGTGATCAGATGAAAAACCAGGGACTAGTATAAAAAAGTAGGTTTTGCATATTATGCAAATTAGCAAAAAATCTAAGTAGGCGGAGCTTAATGGTTCTTGAGGCTTTTTTGTTTGTCTAGAGCCAAGGAATGCACCTGAAGTGGAATTTTGTTTCTAGGACCTACGGCGTGGGAGATATGGACCAAAACGCAAAATGCTGCGCTATAGCGCCACCATCAGGCCAATGTGGGTCTCTGTACTTAAGCATGGTCCCGCAAAGAGACTCCACCAATCTGCAATGTTTGGTGTCTCTGGGCCTTACGGTCTAGGCTGCAGTATGCGTTTTATCAGTAGAAAAATAATAATAAGAAGAAAATATAGCCGCAAGCGGCGATTGGCGGGTTCACACAAAAAAAGGCAAAAAAGCCCAAAGGGTCTTTTAGACCAACAAATTGGCCTCTTGGCCTCAATAGGCAAAAAGAAGCCCAATAGGTCCTTTAGACCCAAAAGTGAATAGAAGCTGTTTGAGTGAAAAAAATGCATAAGTAAATCAATGTGACAAAACATTCATTTCAACTGAGGCACTAAAGGCCCAAAAGGATCAAAATAATGTGTATTGGCAAAATGATTCAGATCACAGAACTAAATCACATGCTGAGATCAGCTTTGTGTGTGTTTGTGTGGTGTTTCATGTGAGCAATAGTTTTCAGTCAGTTCTGGTGTTTGGCCACTAGATGGAGCCCAAGTACTACCATACTGATATCTCATTAATCTCAGTAATGAACTAGGACATTTTGGTGAAATAAAAGGTTCATTTCTGGTCAGGCAGTGCACTTTTTGTTATGAGATGTAATTGCAAAGTTATAGACCTCATTGATCTGAATCATACAAGCCCCATTACTTGTCTGTATTCTGCATAACAGCATTGCTGCATGAGTTTTTATGATTTCTTAGGTTTTTGGGTACTGTAGCGCCCCCGACAGGCCAATTTGAAGCAAACTTGGCCTACCTCACAGGGACCTCAGTGTATAAAAGCCTATTAAATTGGGAGTTGAGCACTTGCATGGTTTATGAGTTAAAGCAATAAAGGTCATTTATGGCATGGCCAGAAGGATGTAATGGAAAGATTGACCAATCAGAAAAACAAAAATGCAACATTTTTTCCATATTTATTTAACTACAGTGTATACAGATTATGCCTATGCCACTTTTGCCATCATCGGATCAAATTCCTAGGACTTGTTCTTAAAGAGCTATTTTCAAACAATTGATGAATGTGACAAAAGTATGCATTTTTTAATAAGACTTGTAATTGGAAAGTTGTCAGGTCTACTGCAAGGAATAAAAAGAATCAAGTTGCGTGTTCCTAAGTGAAAATTTGGAGGAGTTATGCATGATTTTCAAAAACAGCGCCACCTAGTGGCCAAATGTTTCAACACTGCACAGTATGACACATAGTCCTGGGATATGCACAGTGATGAGGTTTCATGTTGATTGGCCAATGGTAAGTCTGTCAAATGGCCAATTAATTCAAATAAAAATTAATTGGCTCATGGCGGCCATGTTTTTTGAGTGATGAGGTCATCATTGTGTGTCTTGATACCACTTGGGCCCCTGATGATGCCTGTAAAGTTTGGGCTTGATGTGACTAATGGTTTCTGAGAAACAAATTTCCCCATGTTATAGCGCCCCCTATTGGACAATCGTGGCCAGCTTTGACCTGTGACCTCTGAGTCATGTGCCCTAACAACTGATAAATTTTCATAAAGATAGGTCAAAGCTTTGCTAAGATATAGCTGCTGAAGTCAATTTGGCCACGCCTCAGAGCTATTGATTGACATGTGACAACCAGACTGTATACCAATGTCACAGTTTTGTTGATGTTCCTTGATAATGAGATTCTTGTGAATATTTTGACACCAAGATTGTGGTGATCAGATGAAAAACCAGGGACTAGTATGAAAAAGTAGGTTTTGCATATTATGCAAATTAGCAAAAATCTAAGTAGGCGGAGCTTAATGGTTCTTGAGGCTTTTTTGTTTGTCTGGAGCCAAGGAATGCACCTGAAGTGGAATTTTGTTTCTACGACCTACGGGGTGGGAGATATGAACCCAAATGCAAAATGCTGCGCTATAGCGCCACCATCAGGCCAATTTGGGTGTCTGTACTTAAGCACGGTCCCGCAAACAGACTACACCAGTCTGCCAAGTTTGGTCTCCCTGGGCCTTACGGTTTAGGCTGCAGTATGCGTTTTATGCGGAGAAAAATAATAATAATAAATATAGCCGCAAGCGGCGATTGGCGGGTTCACACAAAAAAAGGCAAAAAAGCCCAAAGGGTCTTTTAGACCAACAAATTGGCCTCTTGGCCTCAATAGGCAAAAAGAAGCCCAATAGGTCCTTTAGACCCAAAAGTGAATAGAAGCTGTTTGAGTGGAAAAAATGCATAAGTAAATCAATGTGACAAAACATTCAATTCAACTGAGGCACTAAAGGCCCAAAAGGATCAAAATAATGTGTATTGGCAAAATGATTCAGATCACAGAACTAAATCACATGCTGAGATCAGCATTGTGTGCGTTTGTGTGGTGTTTCATGTGAGCAATTGTTTTCAGTCAGTTTCGGTGTTTGGCCACTAGATGGAGCCCAAGTACTATCATACTGATATCTCATTAATCTCAGTAATGCAATGACATTTTGGTGAATTAAAAGGTTCATTTCTGGTCAGGCAGTGCACTTTTTGTTATGAGATGTAATTGCAATGTTATAGACCTCATTGATCTGAATCATACAAGCCCCATTACTTGTCTGTATTCTGCATAACAAGATTGCTGCGTGAGTTTTTATGATTTCTCAGGTTTTTGGGTACTGTAGCGCCTCCGACAGGCCAATTTGAACCAAACTTGGCCTACCTCACAAGGACTTCAGTGTTTAAAAGCCTTTCAAAGTGGGAGTTGATCACTTACATGGTTTATGAGTTATAGCAATAAAGGTCATTTATGGCATGGCCAGAAGGATATAATGGAAAAATTGACCAATCAGACAAATAAAAATGCAACATTTTTTCCATATTTAGTTAACTACAGTGTCTACAGATTATGCCTATGCCATTTTTGCCATCATTGGATCAAATTCCTAGGAATAGTTCTTAAAGAGCTATTTTCAAACAATTGATGAATGTGACAAAAGTATGCATTTTTTAATAGGACTTGTAATTGCAAAGTCGTCAGGTCTACTGCAAGGTATAAAAAGAAACAAGTTGCATGTTCCTAAGTGAAAATTTGGAGGAGTTATGCATGATTTTCACAAATAGCGCCACCTAGTGGCCAAATGTTTCAACACTGCACAGTATGACACATAGTCCAGGGATATGCACAGTGATGAGGTTTCATGTTGATTGGCCAATGGTAAGTCTGTCAAATGGCCAATTAATTCAAATAAAAATTAATTGGCTCATGGCGGCCATGTTTTTTGAGTGATGAGGTCATCATTGTGTGCCTTGATACCACTTGGGCCCCTGATGACGCCTGTAAAGTTTGGGCTTGATGTGACTAATGGTTTCTGAGAAACAAATTTCCCCATGTTATAGCGCCCCCTATTGGACAATCGTGGCCAGCTTTGACCTGTGACCTCTGAGTCATGTGCCCTAACAACTGATAAATTTTCATAAAGATAGGTCAAAGCATTGCTGAGATATAGCTGCTGAAGTCAATTTGGCCACGCCTCAGAGCTATTGATTGACATGTGACAACCAGACTGTATACCAATGTCACAGTTTTGTTGATGTTCCTTGATAATGAGATTCTTGTGAATATTTTGACACCAAGATTGTGGTGATCAGATGAAAAACCAGGGACTAGTATGAAAAAGTAGGTTTTGCATATTATGCAAATTAGCAAAAATCTAAGTAGGCGGAGCCTAATGGTTCTTGAGGCTTTTTTGTTTGTCTGGAGCCAAGGAATGCACCTGAAGTGGAATTTTGTTTCTACGACCTACGGGGTGGGAGATATGAACCCAAACGCAAAATGCTGCGCTATAGCGCCACCATGAGGCCAATTTGGGTGTCTGTACTTAAGCACGGTCCCGCAAACAGACTACACCAGTCTGCCAAGTTTGGTCTCCCTGGGCCTTACGGTTTAGGCTGCAGTATGCGTTTTATGCGGAGAAAAATAATAATAATAATAAGAAAGAAGAAAAAACCTAACAATAACAATAGGTTTCCCACACTACGTGTGTGAACCCTAATAAGAAAGAAAAATCCGAGCAATAACAATAGGTTTCCCACACTATGTGTGTGAACCCTAAAAATCTCAGCAATTACAATAGGTTTCCCACACTACGTGTGTGAACCCTAATAATGGTAATATGTGGTGAATTAACACTATACCATTGGCGAACCGTCAGGGACTTCAGCGCCTTCTCTGAAGGTTAATTGATCTTAAAAAGGATCTTAAATCTATTATATGTAATATATGTTAATAATTCACCACAGGGGCGAGGCTAGGGTATTTTTAGTGGTGCTAGAGCACCACCGTGAGGTTGCTCAGCACCCCCTGGCTCAACACATTTTTTAAATATTATATTATGCAAAAAACTTGCTCTGCACCTGTGCAATACTTTGGTATTGTGCCTCTGTGAGCACTGGGGGCTGGGCACCCCTAAAGACCAGATCCTAAAATCGCCCTTGCTTCACCAATAATTTGTATTTTTCCTATAAATCGGCTTTCAAATCCACTTTTCGTACTTCAGCAGTGAAATAAAAAAATCAACCAATCAGAATATTTCACACCGTTGTTTCTAGGTAAAAGAGAGAAAGGACCTTTTACATTCAGAGCTAGTTTGGCAGTTTTATCAACCAATCACATTATCGAATTAGAATCGTGGGGGCGTGTTCTAATGTCTCTCATTTTTATTTGAAACAAATCCAAAATGTTGCCAACAACTGTAGCTGTTGTGTTTTTCTTTGAAACCAGCTCGCTTGACTCACAAAAACTGCCACTGTCATCATACTGCCCAATCCTAGTAGGTCTTATGATTAACTTAGATCAGCAAGTTTTAAAATAAATATAAATTAAAACACATATGCTTCTCTGTTCATTGCAGATGCACTTTTGAAATAATAATGTTGCAGTAGGCAAATTGCCCTGATTTGCACTGGTGGTAGCTGTTGTTTTTTAGTAATTTTTATTTATTATTAATATTTAAAAGTTGTTTTCTGCACTACGTTATGTAAAATAATTTTTAAATATTTTTTGTGCAACACCTTTATATTTATTGCTTGTTATATGGTAATATTTAAGTCATTTGCTTTTTATTTGTTTCTTTAATAGTGACACAATCAACCCAATGATTGATGATGCAGGGGGCACCAACCAAAATCTCGCCTAGGGCACCACATTGGTCAGGGCCGGCTCTGTGTATATCAATTAGTTATATCAAAAGTCAAAGTCTTCTCTAATGGTACCCTCAACGTTTATGCTACACTACCCATTTGGATCGTAATATGTTCTTTATAGTTAACTTCTGGCCAAATCATTTTCCAGAGAACGAGAACTACGTGCATTTTTTTCTAAGAAACGCACATTTTAATATATATATTTAAATAGAATTACTAGATTCTATTCCAAAAATAGAATTTTAGCTATGTATGTTGTGGGATATTGCGTTTTTACATCATAAACAACGTGAAATAAACAACGTGTTTCTTTCTTAGATCTTAGGTCTTTCCTCTTTAAAAAGACGTCGTTCAGTTCTAAAGTTAAAGTGAAACTAGGTCCTCGACTTTTAAGTTAGCGCAGTCATAATTTTATAGTAATCAAAACCAAGCAGATCAAATTTAACTATTACAAAATATACTTTACGCTTACGAAAGCTCAACCTGCTATTTCCGTTAATAAAACTATGTTTACAAGAAACCGAAACAGTAACTACTGTAAAAATGGACAGTCTTACCGGTGCAGAAGTCTTGTTTACATGAACTCCTGGAGTTTGTTTCCCTTTTACTAAACAGAGCAGCTACATGAGAAAGCGTGATGAGGCAGAGCTGATCAGATATCTGAAGATCTACGGATCCGGGTAAGCTCGAGAAGAGTTGAACATGTGACTGGTGCAGGGAGGGAGAGAGACGCCTCTTTCGTTTCTCTTTCTGTCCGTTCCGAGAAACGAAAACAAAAGTGCGAGTACACGAGACAAGCGAGAAATAAGTTCGTAATCAATGATCAGTTTATTGTGAATGCAGAAGGTGCATTGAGAAGAGCAAGATTTATTCAGATTTATTAAGGGCGAATCCATAGGCAGAATCTTGTACACGGACACGGTCAAGGGTGATTTTACCAGGAAAAGCAGACACGACCAACACATTGGACTATCACTGTATTAACATCATCATTAACGAACTGCAAAGTAGAAGACAAACCACAAGGTATATAAATACACGATATAACGAGGAAACTAAACGGACACAGGTGATAACCTGAGGGGCAGAGTTACAAATGATGAGGTGTGAACAAATCAAAATACAATGGCATTTGGAAGATGTAAAAGACATGACTATAGTGATGTGTCGTTCGCGAACGATCCGGTTCAATCGCTCTTTGAAGTATATATAATGTAATATAGACTAAATATAATTTGTGCCTCATGGTGGGTTAAAGTGAGACAGTGTTTCACTTTACCCCACAGCATTTGTCTCACTTAACCCCACAGCCACCATTTTAGAAAAAACATCATCTCTAGCAATTCAGGCTAATCTTCAACTAGCATCAATCACATGGTTTGATATGTTGAAAGTTCATCAACATGTATGATATAAGTTTTTCTACCTGAATCATTTTACTTTGATAAAATAGTTGATTAACTTAAAAGCAAAAAAAATTACTTTTGCATGCAGAAAACACATTTTTGTGAAAAAAAACAAAACTTAACAGCACCAGCAACAACTTTCTCTTCCTAGTAGTGGGAAATGGGAGGTACTTGACAACATATGGGTCATATGACCACAATAGTGTTCAGTTGCCAGGATACAAGGGGTGTCTCACATTACCCGATGTCTCACATCACCCCGCTCTCCCCTATATCAAGTGTGTTACTGTTCTCGTAATTCTTAGTTTGAAAGGCATTCGCTCCTCCTGAGTGCTACGGTAACAACAAACCTCGTACTTTACATTTTATTAAAATATTTAACACCCGTGAATCAGTGTCTTTATTTGGATATAGATAATGCTGCATCGTTTCCTGTGGTAGATCATTAAAAATGAGTCCTTATTTGTGCATAGAAACACGGAAATCGTGATTATCGTCTGAAACGTCTATATGCGCGTGCACGCGAGGGGAGTAGGATTCTGCCGGGGAGTCGGAATTCGGCACAACACCTGTTCCACAATGGGAGCCGTTTTAGGATCCTATTTGGGAGCCGCTTTTTCCTTCAGTATTGCGCTTGTGCTCTGCAAGTGCCACAGTTTTTTTTCCAACATCGTTTTTATTTGTCCTTCGGTGCCTCGCTGTCTCTCCCTCTCCTTGCGCGTATTGCCAGTGGTAGAGCATACTTGGCGCGTCGCGACCAGCGCGAGGGTCCGTGCGCCGAAAATGACGATATCGCGGTGGCTCCGCCCCTGCGTGAGGACCCCCGTGCGAAGCGAGGTCGTGCACCTCTTCAGCGCAATGAACAGTTATGTATGCCGGGTTCATACACCTTTACAAGGTGGAATTCAAGCACTTGTACGTCACTTTTCAATATTGAAAAAGGCCATTTTCAATATTTCCCAGCACCTTAAACTTTAATATTTATACATATACTCGAAATTATTCGAAATAATTCGCTTTTTTATGACATCGATTCAGTCAGACATCTATTTGTTGTGAAACAAAATACAGTTACATTTTCAAGTACTTTAGCCTACTTTAGCACTTTTCAAACCTGGAACACAATGCAACATTAATTTTCGTCAGGTAAATGTTCCTTCCCCTGTTTTTGAGGGGTGTTTCTTTATACTACCACACATATTGTTTCGGACAACACAGCAAAGAATGACTCCACCGCCCTTATGTCAAGCTTGTGCTCCACATATCTGACCAATCACACGCAGCTTTCAGTTAATAACGTGGTGGGAAAACACTGAAAAAAAAAGTCTCCACTTTTTTTGTGGAAACGGCAGGCAATTGGCCAAGTTTTATTGCGTTGTATTTTGTGATAATTTAATAATTGGTTATAATAAAAGTTTTATTTATAAAGCATTGTTATGCAGGATTTTTACTCATCACAAGTGCATAACAATGTCAATAATGAAACAAAATGTTATAAAATTAGGTTTAAGCTATTAATTAATTAATAATGTAAAAATAAAAAAAAAAGAGCCGGCTCTCCACAGTAAGAAGAGCCATTAGAGCCGCATCTCAAAATAGAGCCGAAAATCCCATCACTACATGACTAACAGATGGGGCGGGGCCATGCATGACACTGTGTGTGTTAGTGTGTCTCAGACTGGGTATAGTGACAGAGCAGAGAGAAATGAAAACTTTTAGAAATGACCTCTCACACTGCGCATGCGCGAACAGCAGAAGAGGACGTAAAATCCTCTGTGTGTGCGTGCATGTGCGAGTGAATTTCTTTTTTTATGAAATCATTGAAATATTGTTTGATTAGCAAGCAATAATTGCTAGTTGCAAATATACATCATAAAACACAAGTTAATGGTACTTTTTCAGTGAATGAGGTGAAAACCCGCGTCTGCCCAGCCATTTCTTTGTCCATGCACGTCGCCTTTTTTTTAGGTGTTTCTAGACACAGAATGGCACAAATTGACAAGGCAGCGCTTTTTTTGTGGACATTTCAGGTGAGCATCTCTTCACTTCCGGGCTCTTATACTTTTTCTCCTCCAGTTTTTATGATGAAGTTCCGGATACAAGAGTCCGATATGTGGTGTAAGGACGTATAGTGTGAGCAGTCAGGTCGCATGAGAGTGTCGGGTTGTATTGTGACGGGCAGGGTGAGCGAAAATAAATGGAAGCGATCACACCAAGTCTCAGGGAAATAGGATGGTTTAATATGTAAAGTGCGCAAACCAAAACCCGTGAACTGATCCGAATTAAGGATATAATAACCAGCGGTCAACTGGTACAAAGACACGACATATATAGACGAACAAACGACCCTCAGGTGAGACG
The DNA here is from genome assembly GCF_052324685.1 of Brachyhypopomus gauderio. Classification (NCBI taxonomy): domain Eukaryota; kingdom Metazoa; phylum Chordata; class Actinopteri; order Gymnotiformes; family Hypopomidae; genus Brachyhypopomus; species Brachyhypopomus gauderio. Next base: position 3,122,604 of record NW_027506867.1, read on the forward strand.
GATCACGGGCTCCGCCCACTTGAGGGACGAACATAACACCACACCCACAGGACAAGCTACTGCTGTAGACGGGGGCAACCAGTAGGGGGCCGCCATACCGTGACACGTATAGTGTGAGTATATGAATCGTGAGCTGTGAACTTTTAAACCCTGCGATTTAGTCGTACAGTTTGAGCTGGAACTGAGTACACGATTTAAAAATATCGTACAGTGTACGCCCCAATCCTAGTTTACAGCCTCACCTGTGCTCACTAATTGATTGGTTAATTAGTGGGTGTGTATAAAAAGAACTCCAGCACCCCAGACCTTCACTTGCACTGCAACTTGACCAGTGTTGGGAACGTTACTTTAAAAAAGTAATTAGTTATAGTTACTCACTACTTGTTCAAAAAAGTAACTGAGTTAGTAACTGAATTACTCTATAATAAAAGTAACTCGTTACCAGGGCAAGTAACTATTTGCGTTACAGTTAAAAAAAGGTTATATGCTAATTAATTACGTTTTTTTAAGCAGTTTTCAGTCAGTTGAAATGAGTAGATCAGAAAGTTGTTTAACTTTTGATATTTATTGCACATCCACAGACCAGTGCAGGATAAAATCCTTTAAAATCCCAAATCTTTGTAAAAAAATCTTTGTAAGAAAACAGTTACACTATATAAAGTGCATTTACATCTATGAAATTAAATTAAATTCTCTCAACCTGAGACAACTGGTTTGTTCACAACAGAAGTAAACTTAACAATTAAACCTATATTCTTAATTAAATAAATCAAATACCCAGTCTGGTAGACATTCAGGAACTTCAAGTATTTTCTTAAATAATGTTTAGGCTATATCGCCTTGAAAATGCTAAATTTTCTTCGGCTTGCACCTGACGCCCTTCCGGCCTCTTCTTCATTTGTGTCGTGTCACTCGCGTGCTTCGGTGCGCGTGTAAAAACACTGGCTCTGATTGGCTATCATCACGCTGCCTTAGCCAATCGCTTACTGACTTGTTAAGTTAAATGGGCGTTACACGGAGAACTGACCAATCAGGATCTGTTACTCCTCACTAGCCTGGGCAGCGGTCTGCTCGCATTAGTATATCGATATATAGTAACGCACCGCTTTTAATGACCAGTAACGTCAACGGCGTTGTAACGACAGGAAAAGTAATTAATTATATTATTCCGTTACTGACAAAATGACGCCGTTACCTAACGCCGTTATTCGCAACACTGAACTTGACCTCTGACAACATGCCAAAATCCATCCTGCGACCAAAGCCTTGATTATCAAGACGCTGAAAACCAAATCCACTGCAGAGGTGGCACCATCCACTGGCACCTTTAATGTGTCTCAGCATCAGGTACAAAGAATTAAAAAAAGATTTGAAGAGACTGGAGATGTTTTAGACAAGCCCAGGGGCCTCATGTACGAACGGTGCATACGCACAAAAACATTGCTTCACGCAAATGGTCAGATGTACGAAATGTGATTTGAACGTAAGAAAGTGCGTATACCCACGACACTTTCACTTCATGCATACACAGGTTTCTAATGTGTTTTTGTCAATTAGCGACACTTAGAGGTGATGCATTGAAATTACAACTATTAAGATAGTGTAGCGAATCTGCATTAATGTCCGTGTTTATTAACAGTTGAGAATGCTCCTTTGTGTTTAGGGCATAAACAAACATGTGATTGGGGGAAAGCATAGGGGGGCTGGGCTAGATAGCATGGTTGTGTGTGGGGGGTGGAGAAATAGGGGAGAGAGAGTCGCTGTACGTTTTTTTTGAGAGTTCAGTTCGGAAGCTAGCTGAAGCCTTAGTTTTGTTAGCTCAATAGCCTGTTAACAATAAGCTTTGTAAGTTTACTTAATAAAGCATCGACTGCAACGCCTTTTTGTCCGTCCTTTTAATGCGTCTAGTGAGGCGCTACAATACCATTTACGCACATATTGTAATAAAGCCCGTATTGTGTAAAATAAAGTAAATTAATCAGAAAATTAAACAGTACTGAAATAATCATTCAACGTGTTTCCACTTAGCCTAGATTATATAAATGTTGCGCTGGAGTTCTTGGGAGATGGCAGCGTTGGCATTACTGGGAGACATTGTTAATGGACGAATTCGCCAAGAGCATGTTTTCCGTGACCATTATGATTTTTTGGCCCAATTTTTGAGAGAGAAACGCGAAGAGTCGTGCATTGCCAGTTCCTTTACAGGTGTTGACAATGCTCGGCTTCCTGGCGACTGGCTCATTTCAAAAAGAACTGGCAGACCGGTCTGGGATATCCCAGTCATCTTTGAGCCGGGCCATGTCAGCTGTTTTGGATGGGATCATCTGCATGTCAGCTAGGTATATAAAGTTCCCATATGAAGCGGTTGACCAGGCAAACAATAAAGCGCAATTTGCAGTGATAGCTGGTTTCCCGTAATTGTAATTGGAGCGATCGACTGCACACACATTTCTATAAAGACACCATCTGAGGAGGAATTTGCTTATGTGAATAGAAAGCACTTTAATTCCATAAATGTGCAAATAATCTGTGATGCAAAAATGTGCCTTACTAATGTAGTGGCAGGTTGGCCTGTACAAACAGCATGGTTGGGATAAGATTACAAGCTAGCAGAGTGTGTGACTTTTGCGCTTTGCTGTAATGCCACAACGTGCCAAACAGAATTTTTTTCCATGCCTCTACCTTATTCAGGAGCGTCTCCACTTCACATTCGGTGAAGTTCCTTTTCTTTCCCCGTTTAGACATGGTTTGTGATGGATCAGAGAGGAAACTTCTCTGATGCAGGGCAAATTTTAATGAATTTGCATATTTATAGGGGGGCATGTCACAGGAGGAGTCAGCCACTCTCTTGTGTGCGTTCAATTCCACATTGATTGGGATGTACAAAAGAAATGTGCATGGATTCCGGCATACGCACGGCTTGATGCATCCGGATTTTTTATGCGTACGCCATTTTCTGGATTTGTATGTATGCCAATTTTTAATAAAAATCCACGCAAGTCTTTGTACATGAGGCCCCAGGTCTGGCAGACCCCACAAGACAACTGCTCGGGAGGAACGTTTGTTGTTAGAAAATCCAAAGCCAGTCCCTCTTCCACTGCAGCAGAGCTCCACCAGGCCTGGTCACCTTAAGTCCCTGTGTCAACTAGAACAGTTTGTAGAATTCTGTCTCGAAATTGCCTCCGTGGTTGAATCAGTGCCCAGATGCCAGCACTAAACAAAAAGAAAAAGTGGCAGAAGGTGGAAAAGTGGCAGAAGGTGGATTTCTCAGATGAAACTTCAGATGAATTACACCACAGCCGCCGCAAATACTGCAGGAGACCTACTGGAGCCCGTATGGATCCAAGATTCACCCAGAAAACAGTTAAGTTTGGTGGTGGAAAGATCATGGTCTGGGGTTACATTCAGTATGGGGGTGTGCGAAACATTTGCAAGGTGGAAGGCAATATCAATAGCTTAAAATATTAAAAGTATTAGCTACATCTTACATTGCCAATCATAAAAGGGGTCAAATTTTGTAGCAGGATGGTGCTCCATCTCATATATCCATCTCTACAGCAAAGTTCCTCAAGGTGAAGAAGATCAAGGTGCTCCAGGACTGGTCAGCCCAGTCACCAGACATGAACATCATTCAGCATGTTTGGGGTAGGATGAAAGAGGAAGCTTGGAAGACAAAACCAAAGAATTTTGGGGGGGCAAGGTTGTCGTAAGACTCCCCCCCTCCCCTCAGGACAGTGGCAAGGAAAAACTCCCTATGA